>NW_025934331.1:0-1403 GCF_000764305.2 Hyalella azteca | reverse complement strand
ATCTATCTTAACAGCGAGATAGATATAATGATGGCCAAGTGGCAAGTGTGATGGTGAATGAATGAGAGGGTGTGGGGTGACGACATTGAATGAGAGGGTGTGGTCCAACAAGCAGCAGACGCTCAAGACTGGGTTCAATGAATGCTTCCACAATGCCTTTTTTTACAGTAGTGAAACAGAGATTACGTACGCTTAACGGGAGAATCGCCTATCATGTCCTCACCTGCGCTGTGTCCGCCGCGTTCTCAACATCAAATGAAAAGTCTCAGTCATTAACAATCCTGTTCTAGAACGAGCTGGTACACTGAGCAAGTGAGCATCCATCTTCTTTTCCAGCGTGGTCTCCAGTGGCTCGGCCGCGTGTATCGCATGCAGGATGGTCGGATTTTCAAAGACTTGCTCTGTGGGGAACTAGTCACGGAAGTGCGACCAAATTGGAGCCTGGCACTATGATTTAAATGTCTGAAACGACCTTTGAACAGCCAACGTCGACCACTAAACCTACTGTATGTGCAGCTGGCGGACAACCGCTGCGGTTGGAGGGCGAAAAGCTGCGCAATCTGATGCTTGACGATAATTGTTGGGAGATAACTTACATATGTGCTGAAGGATATACTAATAAAGGACACTAAGGGTACATATGCTACTAAAAGATACAAAGGATATATGCCAAGGACTAAGGATACTAAGGTGCGTGGTCCCAGCCATTCAAGTTTCTAAATACTGTGGGCGTTTTTGACGTTTCAGCTTAATAAATGATGGTAAGTCTAGAACCAGCAAACAGAAGAAGTGCAAGTCGAGCCGTACGATAGTTGCTTTGAAGTTAATTAAACAGAGATGACTTTTACAGTTTGTGCCAATAGAAGGGAGGTGCGAATATTGTCGGTACCAATTAAATGGTTTCCACCAGTTTGGTAGCTGACTAAAGGAGTTGAGAAGCGACTCTGTTCTAATTCACATTAAGCTTAAGAAATGCTAAACGTGGATTGGGTGTCCACATGAACCATTTACGAGGTAGACTTGCATGATGCTTATTGATGCGTGCATTATTTTTTTGAAGATGTTTTGACGCCTTTTTTCGGAAGTAAATGTGCCCGAAATATAACGACTAGTTTGTTTATGTAAACCCATTAATTACTCTGGCCACTACTACTCCGCCAACCTATTATTAAAAACGCATGTTTTTATTACAATCATTCATCATTTTGAGCATTTTTTCCTGCGCCTCTGAAAAGTTCTACTGAAATACGAGGTAGATTTAGCAGGCTCATCTACACTGGAGAGGCAAGTAAATTTTTAATGGTGCTTGTTAATTCGTTATAATAGGTTAAACATTTTTCCTCAACTATACATGATTGTATTTAAAGTAGCAATATTTATATTGGGTCCGTTTTTTCGTTTTA
>NW_025934330.1:0-6430 GCF_000764305.2 Hyalella azteca | reverse complement strand
ATTATCAACATGATGCTCAATATCACTCGTCCCATAATCAACATGATGTTCAATATCACTCGTCCTATTATCAACATGATGTTCAATATCACTCGTCCTATTATCAACATGATGCTCAATATCACTCGGATTTTAATCTCTATGGAGCACCTGTTTTCAGAAACGAATTCACAAAGCAGCTTTTAATGATATGTGCGAATGAGTTTTCAGAGAAGGAACTTCGCAATTTTGCTTTCAAGGCCACATTTTCCGTAGCCTTTTTTAAGCCCAACTTCTGCGAACCATGTTCGAAGGACGAATTTTTATTCCGTTTCCTAGGACAGACTTTGCGCTGCAGTTTTTAAGAAGTCATCGTTGAAACTGACTTCAAATAGGTTGTACTTTCGTTGAATAAATTCGCTACTAAATCTTTGATTTTATTCTTGCTGCAAGTCCCGAACACGTTTCATGCACGTTAACGACACGGTCTCACCAGTGCCACCTGTTGGACCCGGTGGGTGGTTTTCATAACGGCCTCGTGCAACAAGTGCATAGAAAAATGTCGATAAAATCACTAGTTATACCAGTGGTTTAAAAACTAAACCACTAGGGCTATAACCCCTCCAAACGACGTATGACCTAAATAAAATACGTTTCTAATTTTGATGAATGAATTTCCAAATTGATCTATGTGATATCAAGACGCATGTTTTGAACTTTCCGAGCTAGGGTTCGAGCCTCCATAAATCATTCAGGTTCACTATTAATGCAATAAATGTAAGCTAGGCATTCAACATTCTGAATTAATAAATTTGCCCGCAAAATGAGGGTATATGTCAGACGCTCAGTGGTGATTTTAAACGTACAAACTTGGAACAGGCATCGTAATGGGGGATCTCAGCGTGGAAGAAAATTAGTACAACCTCATTTTAAATGAGTCATGACAGTTTACATAACATAACATAACATAACATAACATAACATAACATAACATAACATAACATAACATAACATAACATAACATAACATAACATAACATAACATATCTAACGACGGCTGGAAGTTGTGTTCACGTTGGGTCTGGCTAGCACCTCACAGCGCGGCAAAGTATTTTTCTAAATATGCCTGTAAAGGCATATATATATAGAAGAAATAAAGCTTATTTTATCATCATTCAACAAAAAATCTTCGGGATATATCTGCCAGGATTCTAGAAATAACTGAATCAATATAAAGAGGCAGTTAAGAAAGTATTTATCTGATGAAGTAATTCTGCAGCAAAGGGGGCTTGTGTGGACACGTCGAGATTACAGAGGGCGGTTGCCATGGCAACGCCTCTCCCCTCACTTGCCATCCATCAGCCGCTGAGGGAGGGGGAGGAGATGCATAAATGACGTAGTAATTAATTGATAATTAAATGATAAACCGGTAACTAGCAATCAGGGTATTATCAATGGAAGACCTATACATGAGGCGATTATGGGCTATGTGAGGTGTAACCCTAAAATTAAATTTGATATTAATTAAGGTCATTTGCAGAAAACGCTCTTCAACCCTCTCATAGCGTAATAATTAATAATATTAATAATATAGTAATATTAACAATAAAAAATTACGTATCGGTTAAATTGTAATTCTAAATGTTAAGTCATGTTCTGCAAACCACTCAATATCACTCGTCCCAGAATCAACATGATGTTCAATATCACTCGTCCCATAATCAACATGATGTTCAATATCACTCGTCCCAGAATCAACATGATGTTCAATATCACTCGTCCCATAATCAACATGATGTTCAATATCACTCGTCCCAGAATCAACATGATGTTCAATATCACTCGTCCCATAATCAACATGATGTTCAATATCACTCGTCCCAGAATCAACATGATGTTCAATATCACTCGTCCCATAATCAACATGATGTTCAATATCACTCGTCCCAGAATCAACATGATGTTCAATATCACTCGTCCCATAATCAACATGATGTTCAATATCACTCGTCCCAGAATCAACATGATGTTCAATATCACTCGTCCCATAATCAACATGATGTTCAATATCACTCGTCCCAGAATCAACATGATGTTCAATATCACTCGTCCCATAATCAACATGATGTTCAATATCACTCGTCCCAGAATCAACATGATGTTCAATATCACTCGTCCCATAATCAACATGATGTTCAATATCACTCGTCCCAGAATCAACATGATGTTCAATATCACTCGTCCCATAATCAACATGATGTTCAATATCACTCGTCCCAGAATCAACATGATGTTCAATATCACTCGTCCCATAATCAACATGATGTTCAATATCACTCGTCCCAGAATCAACATGATGTTCAATATCACTCGTCCCATAATCAACATGATGTTCAATATCACTCGTCCCAGAATCAACATGATGTTCAATATCACTCGTCCCATAATCAACATGATGTTCAATATCACTCGTCCCAGAATCAACATGATGTTCAATATNTGCTGTCTCTTATACACATCTAGATGTGTATAAGAGACAGCTCTAGACTCGGGCGTACGACGGCAACAAACAACTGCTTCATCGTTTCTGCATCTAGGAACTCGTATGAGCGTCTGATTAGTCCAAGAAGTTTGTTGGATGTGTTAGCTTGCGTTTCAACATGCTTAGAAAATTTTAGCCCCTTGTCGAAATAAACTCCGAGATTTTTTTCCACACTAGACTGACTTTATTGATGCCAATACTATTGGCTACTATAGTATTATTTTTAATTGATTAGCAAAGGCGACATTAGTACTAGTATTGTTTTTGAATTGTAAACAAATGGGATATTAATTCAGGTATTGTTACTGGAATTTTTTTAATCGATGCACAATAATGAGGGCAAAACTGGTAATGCTTGGAATTGATTAAGCAAATTGATGTTTTCAGAACCACGCTTTACAACGTCTGTCGAACATTGAGGGGCCATTGGCCACCAATAAACCGCCTATTATTCTAATATGGCTAACCCATGCACATTTCAGGCTGCTTCCTGCATCATCATGGTGAAAAACTGTAGCATTTTATAGTCCACGGTGGCTTTACCAGTATTTCACAGTCCAGCAGCAGCACTGCACAGTCCAGCAGCAGCACTGCACAGTCCAGCAGCAGCACTGCACAGTCCAGCAGCAGCACTGCACAGCCCAGCAGCAGCACTGCACAGCCCAGCAGCAGCACTGCACAGTCCAGCAGCAGCACAGCACAGTCCAGCAGCAGCACTGCACAGTCCAGCAGCATTGCTGTGGAGATCTAAGGAAGGCTTCCAGCTTCTATACTCCCCGGCCAGCCAGACCTTCCCCATACCCTCAGTTCCCTTCATTCTTCCCCAACCTCCAACGATTACCCAGTCTTCATGTTCATTCCCCAGTGCTCTTTATTCCTCAATTCCCCTCTACTTCCCCTAATATTTTCCTCCATTCCCCAATCCTTCCTTACGTTCTCCTACCCCACCCATTATCTCCCAGTCCTCCTCCCCATTTCCCATTTAACTCTTCTAATCTGCAATCTTCTTAAATTTACCAATTCCCCCCCCTCCAATCCCCTTCCAACCCCTCCGGAGGGGAGCTGCCATGCGGGAGCGCAGCCCCCTTCCGGTAACAGTATGGATTTTGCCCGCACCCCTTCCCTTATTTCCCTCCACACTCCTTCTCTTTTTCTTAACGATTCCTCTCTTTCCATCCACTCACCCTCTCTTTACATCCACTCACCCTCTCTTTCTGCATCCACTCACCCTCTCTTTCTGCATGCACTCACCCTCTCTTTCTGCATCCATGCACTCACCCTCTCTTTCTGCATCCACTCACCCTCTCTTTCTGCATCCACTAACTCTCTCTTCCCATCCACTCACCCTCTCTTTCCATCCACTCTCTCTCTTTTTTTGCATTCACTCACGCTTTTTTTTAACATCTACTCGCACTTTTTTTTCTCCATTCTGCCACTTTCTTTACTCTACTCGTTCTTTTCCTTTCTTCTATTCCGTCTATTATTTCCCTCCTTCTTTCCTTCACACGCTCAAACTCATCTTCCTGCCTACGCCCCTTCCCTTCTGCATGTCTCTCTTCCTACTTCCTCTCTCTTCCTCTCTTCAGACTCTCTTTTTTCTGGACGCTTTTCGTTATATTGTATTGCTATTTCTGAACTAATTCCTTCTATTCTCTTCTATGCGCCGTGCGAGGGAGATTAGCCCGAGTCTGAGATGTGCTGCGAGCAGCAATAACTAGAAATACGAGTTCCAGGAGTTCTTGGAGTTCTAGGAGTTCCAGGAGTTCTTGGAGTTCTAGGAGTTCCAGGAGTTCTAGGAGTTCCAGGAGTTCTTGGAGTTCTAGGAGTTCTCACACTGTATATGTGATATAGCAGCCCTTATCATATATATCTTCATATATATGTGACGAGGAATGTGGACGCAGTTATTCACTCGCATTCAATGTAATTCAGTCTGAACAATATTTGTATTATTTGATTAAATGTATGTTATTTAATGCTGGAACAAACTACAGTTGAATAAACTGCAGTTTATTAAACTTAAGACTTGAACACCAAATTCAACAGGAGTTTGTTGTAGCTGCAATGTGCGTGATGTTTCGCTTGGTAGCTTGCATTAGGAAGCAATGGGTCATAAATACTGAATATTTGTTGGGTCATACAATGGGGTCATAAATAGAGGATAATTGTTGGGTCATAGGCTGGGTCATAAATAGAGGATAATTGCTGGGTCATTGGATGGGTCATAAATAGAGGATAATTGCTGGGTCATAGGATGGGGTCATAAATGAAGGATAATTGTTGGGTCATAGGATGGGGTCATAGATAGAGGATAATTGCTGGGTCATACGATGGATCATAAATAGAGGATAATTGCTGGGTCATAGGATGGGTCATCGATAGAGGATAATTGCTGGGTCATACGATGGATCATAAATAGAGGATAATTGCTGGGTCATACAATGGGTCATAAATAGAGGATAATTGCTGGGTCATAGGATGGGTCATAAATAGAGGATAATTGCTGGGTCATAGGATGGGTCATAAATAGAGGATAATTGCTGGGTCATAGGATGGGTCATAAATAGAGGATAATTGCTGGGTCATACAATGGGTCATAAATAGAGTATAATTGCTGGGTCAAACGATGGGGTCATAGGTCATAATTGCTGCAGTATGCGTTAAGGTTGACCTTGCATGTCGTGTCGTTATATTGACCAGGTCTTACGTCAATACAACGCTTACGGCACCTACATTGAATCTTTAAAAAGTTTATAGATTATTAAATTAAATGACCTTTCAAAAAGTCGTGTAAATTTTGCGAATTCAGATTCATTTTTATTTTTGAAATGAATTTCAGGAAGTTTTATTTTGTGTTTTGTTGGTGTGGATATGAATCATATTTAAAAAAATATGAAATTAAAATTACACTTTGGTGGTCTGTCGTATTTGATCTAACCTGCATCTAAATCAAAGTTTTTTCCTATCTATCTCCGCAGTTATCATATTTCTTGACGTGATCGCCTATTTTATAAGAAATAACATCACAAGCAACAACTGATTTAGCTCTGCATTCCAACAGCAGCATCTGAACTTTAGAAAGCTTGAATTCAAACACTAACCAAGCCATTCAAGCACTAACCATGTACATCATCACTCGCTCCCATCGCCAACCGAACCCTTTACAACTAGTTTTTTTCATGAAGTAAGTTGTTGAACATGAAAAATGCTGTACGTATATTGCTCCGCAATCGTTGCATTAATAATGCAGACAACAAACAAAAAACAACGTTGCAGCGTTATATATTGTATAGCGCAGATTTTCGTTATATTGACGTCGTTTTGACTTACGTTGATGGTGTCAGCATCGGTGGGGACGAGCGGGTTTGATAAAGATTTTTTATTAATAAAATGTTTTATTTTGATGCAATTAATTTATTAAATTTAATATTTATTTAAAAATTAAATCATATGGGCATTTGACTTACTATAATTTTATTTCGAAAGTAATATTTTCGTTTCAAAACAAACGGTGTCAGGATGACCTATTAAAGAGACCTGGGGCGTATGTTCAGTGTTTCGTCTTGATCCTCTCATTTCTATGAGTGTAACCATGATTTTCACCCACATAAAAGAGGTCCCAGTCAATTAATGGTTCGCATCCATTACCCTTGCATCGTAAACCATTATTCGTTACTATTTGTGGCTGCCAGACGCCTGCTTTAATGGCTGCAGGTTTACAGCTTTACATACAAATAAATATAGCTTTATAAATAAATATATAGCTTTACAAATAAAACATTCGCAGCGCGGTGGACGCTTCGGATGTTTTATTTGTGAGTCATTACTGCTAGATCAATGCTGGTAAATGTTTATACTGGAACAGAACTAGTCATTTAGAACCCGCAGTCTCCAAGTAGAACTCGAAGTC
>NW_025934329.1:0-44753 GCF_000764305.2 Hyalella azteca | reverse complement strand
AAAATTAGATGAGAAATTCATTGTACATCTGTAAGACTGGAGATACTGGATTCTTTGGAAGTGTTGTCTTTAAAAAGTAATTTTTAAACGTATATTATTATTATTTTTTCTTTATTTTATTTTCTTGCTCTTCTACTTTATTTAGTTTTTGTCTTGTTAATTTTTTTCTTTTGTTTGTTTTCTAACAGCTAACTTCTGTTTGTCTGTTCCACATGGACAATCTTAGTTGCCTAACTTGCCTTACGCCTTACGGGCCCGGCTCCCGGGCCTTACGGCCCGCATAGTGGCAAACCATAGATTTTTTAGAATCAGTTCATTTTTAATTTCCTCATTTACTCAAGATTTAAACCAATTTCTTATGTATGATGATGCTTGTATCCATGATACTTTATTGGTCTACTTATAGAACTCAAAAATGAACTTGAGAGAGAGAGTCTAAAAAATTCGCTGCTTTGCCACTCCCCACTATGCTTACGGAGTTACGGGTTACGGAATACGGGGTCTGGACTCTGGTTTTGGCCCACCTGTGGTGCTTGGAGCAGCAGGGGCTTCCCGGGCTTGTGTTGGCCGTTGGGGTCCTCGGGGAAGCATCTTCTGATGGCTTGGTGGTGGAGGAGTCAGTGTCAGACTGTGAGAGCCTTATTGAACTTGAAGCAACTCCTGTAGATGTAGAGTCTGTGGCTGTTGAGCTTGGGCAAAAATGCAGAGAGAGAGAGCTGAGAGAGAGAGACAAATGGCTCAAGCAAGAGCATTGGTGGTACTAAGGCTAAGCGCCCAACAACGCAGAGCAATAGAGTATCAATTGAAACCGTTGAAAGTGTCCCTAACCCTATTAATTTGAAGAATGTGAAGCTGCCAACTAATGCCACTCTGCAATGCTCAGGTAGTGGTCACTAGTGGACTGACCATCCTGATAAAACCACAGGGTCCAAATGCTGTATCCTTTCTAAAAGATCCAATTGGCTTGGCTTGGCGCAGGGAATTGAAAACTCACCGTTTGGAGCAGACTAGCAGTGAGAAACTTGACTGTGCGTCATAACCCCCGCCGCCAGTTGATTGCTCTGCAGTCTTCTACCTTCACTGATCGAAACATTGCCAATTATCTTGATGTCTCTATGATTGGAAAGTGGGCTGTTCGTTGCTACCAGTCAGGTTCTCACTTCTCAGTTCTGATGTGAGGGTGTGTGGGGCTGGTCATTGGGCCAATTGATCCCAATGTTGACATGAAAGATATGGTCGAACTTGCAGGTGCAACTGTCGTTGTGCGCAAGTGCTGGAGATGTTGTCATTTCTGACATCTTCCGGCTAACCAGATTCCATAATGGAAATCTGGAGCCTTCAGCTACTCTTAAAGTCACTTTTCAAGGCCAAGTGTTGCCAAAAAAAGTTAAAATTGGATATGTCTCTTACTCAGTAAGACCCTTTGTTGCCTCCCCAATGAGGTGCTACAAATGCCAAAGATTGGGGGCACTTAGCAGAGGGTTGCAATTCTCCTAGAAAGTGCCTCTTATGTGCTGGTCCTCATGAGCACACAGTTTGTGCATCAGCTGAGAAACACTGTGCCAACTGCAGAGGAGCCCATGCTGCAAATGAGACAGGCCCCTGATCAGGTTGTGCCAAGCTCACAAACTTCCTATGCTTCTATTGTGGCAGACTCAAGCCCTCCTTGTCCTGCACCGGTGGCTTGTGCCACTGTGATGGTGCCAGTTGATGTTCATCAACCTCAGGGCAGCTGCTCAGCCTCTCAGGTGTTCTTACCAAGCAGTCTCAGCCTCTTGTGAGTCTGTTGGCACATTCTGGTTTTACGGTTGTTGCTGCAGGGAGGCAAGGAGGTGTGAGCACCTTTGCAGACTTGAGAGGGACCATGAGGGAAGAGCTTGCTTCTAGCAAGAAACAAGTGGATGATATTATTCTTGCATCACTTACTGGGTTCTCTATCAAATTGGGTCAATTCGTGAATGAAGTGTTTAAGATGAATCTACTGAGTGAGGGTGCAAAGGAGAAATCTCTGCTACTTATAAGTTTACTGAGGAATGCTTTTTACCAGAGGTCAGTGAGGCGCTACAGGAAGAGTGGCTGCCAGCCAGCGGAGTTGCCTCTGGACAGGGCCATACCCCAGGAAAGCCCTCAGAAGACTGTGTCCCAACCATTGTGAAAACAAAGAAAGTGACAGGTACTGAACAGACTAGGAGTCTATTGCCCCTGGTAGGATCAGCATCTTTGCAGTTGAACCGTGTGCTTTCTAAACAAGGTGGACGTTCTAAGGGGCAAGGCAAGGGTAAGACTGCAAATGGTAGAGAACAATCTCAATGAGTTACACTCTGAGGTCTCTGCATTTGACCCGTCCTCCTAGAAGAGAGCTAGGCTTGGAGATTGTGCAACTAAACTGTCATGGCCTGCATGGAAAACTGACAGAAATAAAGCTTCATCTATTTAGTGAAAAGCCAGATGTTGTATACCTCTGTGAGACTTGGCTAGGAGTCCATGAGCCCTCTTTTGTTGGTTATTCTGGAATGTGGTCACATCGGGAAAATGCTTTCAGAGGTGGCATGGCAATTTTAGTTCGGAGAGACATTCAGCAACAACAGTTTGATATGCCTGTATTTCCAGGAGGTTCTAATCTTGAATTCCAGTCTTTGAAGATCAATACAGCTCTAGGTTGGATTGCTATTGGCAATTTTTATAATCCAGGTAATAATATAGCCCAAGATGAAATTAACTTTTATCTATCTCAACTTGGTGACAGTTTTGTGGCTGTTGGGGATTTCAAAGCCCATTCTCCTCTGTGGGATGCTAGGGGCAGATCTAATGTCACTGGAAGATCCATAGAAGCAGTGGTTGAGGCCTTGACCATGTCTCCTGAATGATGGCAGCTTTCCTACATATATAGACAACCAACATGGTACTACATCTTGTTTGGACCTGGCCATTTTGACTTCAAATTTGTCCACTCGTTCCATTCTGACCCAGGGGCCAGATCTGGGTAATGCTCACTTTCCTATTTCCTGCAAAATAGGCATTAAAATTGTTAAGTCCCCAGAAAAGACACTAGTCAAATGGAAACTTTATCAAGCTAACTGGCCATATTATCAGCAGCTCCTTGACAAGACACCTGCTGCTTCAGAGTATGGCCCTAGAGATGCTAATAGTGCCTATATTTCTCTGTCAAATTCCATAGTGAAAGCTGCCTCTATGTTGGTGCCCCGGTGTGGAGAAGCAACAGAAGCCCACCATGGTGTGGAGAAGCAACAGTGTCTTTGTCCAGAACTGCGGGGCACTGACATAGAGGCAGCTTTTACTATGGAATTTGACAGAGAAATATAGGCACTATTAGCATCTCTAGGGCCATACTCTGAAGCAGCAGGTGTCTCGTCAAGGAGTTGCTGATAATATGGCCTGTTAGCTTGATAAAGTTTCCATGGGACTTGTGTCTTTTCTGGGGACTTGACAATTTTAATGCCTATTTTGCAGCAAATAGGAAAGTGATCACTTCCCAGATCTGGCCCCTGGGTCAGAATGGCATGACTAGACAAATTTGAAGTCAAAATGGCTAGGTCCAAACATGAAATAGCCTTTGTTGACCATGGAGTGCTGCCATGCTCAGTTGAGTGCGCTGTGTCTCGCATGCGCCTGGGACATGCTGGTGTCTATGCTCATTTGGCGGGATTTAACTTGGCCAATTCAAGTAACTGTTCAGTATGCAACATGGAGGACACAATTGAGCATTTCATTCTACACTGCACACAATTCTCCAACCAATGAAGGGATTTCTGCTCAAGAATAGAAGACCTTTCACTTCAGTGGGATCTTTCCTCAGCTCTCGGCGGTGGAGACGCCCCAATGAGGAGACGCACTGCTGCCATCCGTCATCTGGGTCAATATTTGTATTCTATCTGAGCCAGCCATTTGAATCATACATCCAAATTTTATATTTGAGGTTACTGTTTGTAATTTATCTATGTAGAAGTCTGTTGACTTTAGAATTTGAGAATTTTTGTAATTTCTATCATTATAGACATAGATCAGGATGAGAGGCATTTTGGTCAGCCTTTGAGCCTTAAAAATAAATAGTGGTGGAAATTTAACTTTGTCCAAACTCCAATGAAATACTAATTTGCCTCTTTTGTGCAGGCTTGGCAAATTGTTTTATTTCGTATTTAGAGTGGAACTTGCTTGCTGTGTTGCTACTAACCATAAAAATGTTTATACATTTATTTAGATGATCTGAAATCAATTTTTATCTATATATTAAGTTTTGATGTATAATTTTTTGTTTAAAAAATTTGTATCTTAAAGCTTGCAAAAATGACAACTAAGTTAGTACAATCATCTCTGAGTGAAGATGAAACTGTGACTTGCATTATTAGAAATCTTGAAGGTCTGAAGGTGAGTAACAGTAAAGTTTTTGGCTGCTTATGCATCAATTAATGTCCATGAAAAAAATATTGACCTAGTGTATGGTTTGCAATTAACACAAAAATGGATTTCCTTGTCCTTCAGAAAAAAATTTCAGTGGCTCTGCTAACTGGAGTTGTGATGAATTTAATTTGCATATTTGATAAATCAAAAACTGGAATAACTAGATTTAACAAAAAGAATCAAAACTGTGATTTTTTTTGGAAGTTTAGACTACTTTTGATCTTTTGAAAACTAAACAGTTATGCATTGATATATTTCAGATGGCAGATTTTATTGATTTTTTAATATTAGCAGAAAATATACCCAAAATATTTGCATTTTTCTACTTGCTCTAATGATATGAACATATTTTTCAGGTTGTGTATGAGAGTGATGACTATTTGGTTGTCAACAAAGACTATGATCTTCTCATTAATTCAGACAATCCACATATCAAGGTGAGGCTTGTTTCTTCTCTTAGAAATGCTAAGGAATTACTTTGAAAAAAAAAATAAAAATGTACTAAGATATTGTTCCAAATAATACCTACTCATGGAATGAAAAACCTCATGAAGTGATTTTTTTTTCTGAAAATTGTAGACATCTTGTGATTTTTGCTTTTGGTTGATAACAACTCATTGTGAAACTGAGAATTTAGAATGCAAGTTTACAGCTTTATTACATGAAGAGCACTCATTATTATTCATTCAAATTGTACTCCAATCTTTCTTGAAGTTTGGTAAAAAGTCACCATGTTCACACAGTTATTGTCTCCGTTATAGAATTTATATACAGTGGGATTAGCAACCTGCAACCTCAATAACTAAAAATGTCTCTTTATTAACAAATATAACAATAAAATGTACACTGTAAAATCTTGTCCTGCAATAAGAAACATTAAATTTCAATTTCTAAAAAATAGTTTTTGGTAAATTTTTGTAAGAAAGAGATCTGATTGTTATGTAAAGTTATACTGTTATAAATTTCTATGATAATTGATATATGTAATAAAATTTGAATTTTTAATATTAGTTGTACATTCATGCAGTTGTTAATCACCAGGTGACTCTGCAAACCCAACTAGAAAATAAGTACCCTGAATTGGCAAACCCAAACCTTGGGCATCAATTCCACTTTTGCCATCGTCTGGATTACGCAACTTCAGGTCTTCTGTGCGTAGCAAAACACAAGCACGCAGCAGCTGCCATGTCAGCGGCCATGAGTAATCGACGTGTCACCAAAGTTTATGTGGCGCTACTGAGAGGAAGCATCAGTCAGGAGCTCATTGATGTTCATGGCACAATTGGTTAGTGCTGCCATTGGATGAAGTTATTTGAATGGTTCTGTGTTTAAAAAATTGTTCATCCATGAGTCTGTCACTGTTTTTGTGGTTCAGCTTTTGTTTAGAATCCATAGAAATGATTGGTAAGGGATTTGATAATTTCATGATGTCTGGAAATTATGCTGTTCAGTTTTCAATTTTTATTGCATGAAAAGTTCAATTATGTAGACAATGTGAGGCATTTGAATGGATTATACTAAAATAGTATTTTTTATTTTAATATTCCATTACAAAATTTTTGTTAAGACTAGTTGTGTACTAAAATTTGTAAAAATAAAATTTTAATGCAAATTTTCAGTAACCCTATAAAGGGAGGACAGAAAAAAATTAAATGTCAGATTTTCATTGCATGTGAAGGGAAGTATGAAAGTATTCTAAAATGCATATTATCATCAGATGCATTTGATATTTTAATCAGAACGAGAAAATAACTGGCAGCAAAATAACAATTTTTGGTCACTAAATTCAGAAAATTCATTATGTAAAATAAAAGAAGCAAATGTAAAGGTGAACTATAATATTACAGTTTATTCAATGATATTATGTTACTGATATTATTAAAATACGTATATATGCATTATGGCTATACTTCTGTGTTGAAATATGTAAAAATCATTGATTTTGGTTTCTGAGCTACAAATTATTTTATTGCTATTAGTATTCTTATTTTTAAGCATGTTAAGAAGTAATGCTATGTTTAAAACATCAAAATAGGATGATTGGTGATTAGGAGAAGCATGATACCACTTGCAAACACCAACAAGATATTTTGATTTGATTCTAATTTTACATTAATTAACTTTGCCTTCTAAATGGTTAAATTCAGTTTCAGTCTTGAATTTCTGTATTTCTAAGGTTGCTCCTTGTGAATTAGATTCATCAAATGAATCACTGAATCAACAAGTGGAAGCTGAAAATATCAGTTACTCATTTTTAGTTTTTTAATCACATAATTTACCCAGACCCTAGCAAAATGTCTCGGAAGTCCTCAACCTGGTTGAATTTAACTACTGTGCTCCTTCTCAATTTTTTTTCCTAGTCATGTGAAATTATAAGCCTTCAATCGAATATTGCACTAAGTAATATTAGTCATATTTTTTTTAATATCTATATGCATAAAATGCCATGCTTGGACTCTCAATGTAATGAGATCATTTTACCTAACACAAGTTAACATGTATCATTGGTGAGTTTCAATTCATTGGTTCTTCTTTATCAAGGTGAACCGCCAGACCCAGCACTAGCAGCGCTGCGTGTCTGTGCTGACGAGGGCTTGCGGCAGCGACAAGCGCACACCCGCCTCCTGCTGCTGCAGACTGGACACTACAACGGTAAGCTCTCACCCGCCCCCTGCTGCTGCAGACTGGACACTACAACGGTAAGCTCTCACCCGCCTCCTGCTGCTGCAGACTGGACACTACAACGGTAAGCTCTCACCCGCCCCCTGCTGCTGCAGACTGGACACTACAACGGTAAGCTCTCACCCGCCTCCTGCTGCTGCAGACTGGACACTATAATGGTAAGCAAGGTGCCATTGCGTGCAGTAACTACAGCGTTTGTCGAGCTAGAGCAGAGGCAAGCAAGGTGTTGCTGCGTGCAAAGGTGTTGCTGCATGCAGTGACTGCAGCGTTTGTCTAGCAGGAGCTGAGGCGAGCAAAGTGCTGCTGCTGGCGGCTACCGGCAGACGACATCAGCTGCGAGCTCACTGCAGCAGCCTCGGCTACACCATCGTCGGGGACTACACCTACAGCAACAGGCAGGACACCTCGCCTACCAGGATGATGCTGCACGCGTACCACTTCTCGGTGCATCTTAATGGTATGTTCTGTCGGTTGAAGGAATCTGTAAATACACTGCACTTAATTCATCAAATCTGTAATAATCAACCCCATGCTTTTAACATCCCAAATTTATAGGAATATATTTTGAAAATTGAATCGAAATTTCAATGAAAAGTAACGTTTATTTGTCATTGTGCAGGTGAATCCCTAGATATTACGACTGAAGATCCATTCTCAGAATCATCTCTTGCTAGCCAGTGGAAACCAGCTGTTACTTGGAATGAACTAAACAAAGAATCCCTTCTTAAATTAATAAAAAAGAAATCGTGACATCCTGTCTTATATATGTAATGAATTCGGCGATTTAAATTAGCTATTGTGCTCTTAATTTTTATACTAATATGTATCTGTGATATGATAGTACTTGTTTGAATTGTATAGTTTATAGTTACGTGATAAGGTTAACCTAGTCGTATCGGGTGGTGGCAGCACGCTATATAACCTAACGTGAAACACTTTCGTCATACATCAAATACGGAATATTTTCGACGTTTCAGTCTTTAGTACCAATCATTGTACCCCGTATTAAGACTACAGCACAGAGCTGCAAAGGCTCAGATCCCTTGACCGGCAGATCGATATGAGATTGTGCGTTAATTCAGCCGTCCCAACTCTTGGTCCTGTAATCACTTCAATGGTATTTGCGGCTTACGCGCCTTTTGACACAAGAATATTGTTTTTTTACAACACTTCTCTTTAACTTCACTTCTTGTTTGTCTGTCTGTCTGCTACAATTATTACGATCTATATTTAACACACTTTACCTTTCCAATCGATCTGAAATTTTGAACGCTTGCGTAAAGTCGGAGACAATGCATGAATCAATTGAAAGAATAAATAATTTTGAAAATTTAATCTTTGTTGTATATTAAAAAAAATTGAAAAATTATTTCTATTCATATTCGAAAATAATATTAGAAATTCATTGTACATGTTTAACATTTGAGACTGTAGGATTCTTTAGAAGTGTTGTTTTTAAAAAAAGTAATTTTTAAACGTGTACGGTATTATTTTAGGTAAGAGAACTTGTTTTTTATTGTGTCACTCTTCCCAAAAACATTACGCTTCTAGTCGCGTTTTTCTTTCTCTTCATATTAATCGATTTGAATCCGATTTGTGCGGCGTACTGCAGTGCCTGACTGAGCAAGTTCTTCCAACTCATTTCGCTTATTAAAGACCATCTCCGGGCCGTTTTAAGTCTCTATTACGTTGAGTTCTCAAATTTTAGTTATCGTGACCGCAGAAGTGGTATCGTATTTTATTTTATTCGTCAAGTTTTGGTTTATAATTTTTATAATTATTATACTTATGAAAATGGTGTAATTAGTAGGCATATGAAAGGTTTGATATATATTATACTATGTGAGTCGAGCACCGAATCGTTGCTAAATAGAGATAGAACCGAAAGGAGTGGTGGGGGAGAAAAATAGATTTAATTTAGTTTAACTGTCAAAAACTATAAAGTCAGTTGCGATACCAATTCTCAAGACGCATCTTTTTTAATTTTTTTATTAATTTACAAGACAAATACCAGTAATCTTTGAGTGAAATTCTTCACTGTGCAGTCAAAGCTTTAAAAAAATATTGATTTTGACGATGTCTTGAATAATTATGCCTTTGAGCACTCACGTCCATAACGAAAATTACACCCGGAAACGTTCATTGACTTTTATTGTAAACTTTGATATTATACCACTAAATTAGAGAATAATTTAATGAATCGAGTAAATTAGATTGAAACATTTTGTTACCTACGGAAATGTAATCATAATTATAATTGATGATGGTAGCCTTATTTTAGTATTCACTCCCCCTCAGGGGGGACTTCTGACGGGTGTCTGTACTCGTCAGAAGTCCTATGGGATTTCGCGTTCCTAGGGGGATTGTTCCAGAGCGCCCCACCGTTGAGCTCGCGGTGTCTGACTGTAGGTCTCAGTTGTGGGGTTAAGTTATTATGTAGGTAGGATTCCTTATATTTCCCTTCTCTGTCTCTCTCGTGCGGGCGGCCGACGTCCCGTGTAAGCGACCTCTTGTTCGAGTGTCTTCGTTTTTCTACGCCATGGGGGTGCCCTGGCTTGCGTTGTCGGTGCGAGGGGCGAAGACCGCTCCGTCCGCACCTGAAACGATATTCAATCCAGCGACGTCGAACTGTTCACCTTCTCAATCAGAGTGACGATGAGACTGTCGCGTGCCATGGTTGAACTATATAAGGTTGACCCACGAGAAGTTCCGTCTTTCAGTTCAGCTTTCTTGTTACGTCACTTAGATCGAAAAACGGAAACAATCCCGTCATTCCCATGCAGGATTGGTTGACTGGTTTGAACGCATTTCGGTGATTGGTTAATGCCCGTGACGTCACTGAGATCAGTGACATCACGTGACATCAACCTTATACTAGTTCAACCATGGTCGCATGCCTCCAGGATACCCCCCGGACTTGTCGGGCATCCTCACCATCACGGGTAACTGCCTCATTGTTAGCAATATTACCGCCACCAACCCTCCTGGTTCTTCTTCACAGAAGATCTTAGAGCTACTGTGATAAGGGTTATCTTTTCATCACTTCTTTCCCATTCGGTATCTTCAACGAAGACTGACCGGCCTGCCTTCCCTCCCCTGTAACTACCTTATCACCAAATCTCACCATCATCAGCTCGCATCTCTTCCTTTAACTTTCCCGTCCTAGGCTTCTCATGTCACTTTAAACTCCATCCATCTCCATGTTCTGATCAATCTAGCACATTATTCAATTGCGTAACTCCTCCGTCATCTCAAAGATTCTGTAATTTTAACAAAATCGCCTGGCCTGCATTCCAAGCATTGCTCAGCCGGGAGCACCAGTCGCGCCCTTCCACTAATTCGGCTGCACGTATTGTTTGGAAGCATGGAGTTAGGTAACGGTAAGGAAAGATATTCTCAATTAAAAGAGATTTCAAGTATAGTGGTGTCAGCGTTGAGTAAGCAAAATCTGGCCTGTTGCCGATTTTTAGCATAGAATTCTTACAGCTTGCTGGGGTTGTACACTTGCAACTCACTGCTCCAATCTTACTGTTTCAAAACCACTGGGCCCATTGCAATTATGACCATAACTGTCGCAAGTAGCTGGGAGCGAACCCGCAACTCTTGGCTGCGATTCTAGTACTCTGAACAATAAACCACTGGTCCACTATACCAACAAACGGATGTTTTTATTATGGCACCGAATCTGTGCGTGAGCCAAAGTCTCAAGTGTGAGTAAACATGACCAAAAAAGCTCCATTTCTTGCAAATGAGGGAAATTTAAGAACACCAGACGGTGGTGTGTGTTGCTGTTGAGGGAGTAACGGCGTGATGATTGTGAACTTGAGCTTTGAAAATCTTGAAATTTGAGATGCAATTGAATCCACACTGACTTAACAAGTCTCAGGCCAGAAGCGTAGTCATTTGAACAGAAAATCTTAAAAAAGAATTATATATACTCTTTCTTATAACATCAACTAGATTCATGCACAAATACCATTATGTACTGATAAATTGCAACTCTACAAGATTAACCCATGGTTGAGATCAGTGACGTCACATGTGAACAAAGAACTACATCAGCTAAAATGAGTTTCTCATGGGTCAAACTTGTACTACCATATAGTTTAGTTGAGTAGTTCACCCATGAATTGTAGTAATTGAAATTTCTGCCGTCGCGGTTGTTATTTTTTTTATAGCGGTTTCAGCGTTTATTAAGGCGTAGGCCTGTCGCCAATTCTTAACATTGCAGAACATTCACAGCTTGTTGAGGACTCGAACTCAGAACTCACTGCTCCAACTCTGCTGTGCAATTTAACCGCCCGGCCTCCTCGCCGATTCTGACCAGAAACTGGCGCACAGAGCTGGGATCGAACCCACACCTCCCTGCGCCAATCTTGGTACTCGCTGAACTGTAACCACTGGGCCACCCTGCCCAGTGGTTAAAGATTTGTTTTGGCTAAGATTAGAATTAAAAATTACTTCGATGTTGGTAATAGTCAATGTAATGCTCTTAGGTGGCTAAAATTTTCATTGATGTATAGGCAACTCTCTACACATCGGTACTGATAATGATAAAGCCATTAAAAGACACTTGTCAGACACACTCCACGACAATTTCCACACATACATGCTCGCAATCACAGTCGACACTCAACAAGGACCCATCACAATAGGAACTACATACATCGCACCCCGCATAGACTACATCAATTACTTCGACTTCCACGGTATGGGGCCTTTGAATAGGCCCCATCCCGTATACCTTCTTGCAGACAAGCGCAAGACACACCACATTATGAAACAGCTCCTCCAACCACATAGGAAGACGAGTATACTCACTAATATTCCAACGCAAATATACCCACATCGGGCTCTATTTTCCAAACCTCATCGCCCACATAAGCACAACATCACCTGACAGAGTCCTACACGACAATAAGGCTTCCCACACAGAGGTGGGCAGTAGCGCGCTACATGTTGCGGTAGCGGCGCTACATTTTAAGAAATGTAGCGCTAGCGCCCGCTACATATTTAAGTAGCGATACGA
Source organism: Hyalella azteca (assembly GCF_000764305.2). Classification (NCBI taxonomy): domain Eukaryota; kingdom Metazoa; phylum Arthropoda; class Malacostraca; order Amphipoda; family Hyalellidae; genus Hyalella; species Hyalella azteca. The sequence goes on along the minus strand of NW_025934329.1, from coordinate 32,623 downwards.
GGTTTTGCCGCTACAACGCTACCGCTACATTTATAGATAAAGCCTTTAAATTTTACTTAATAATAATAATAGCGGTTTCAGCGTTTATTAGGCCGTAGGCCTGTCACCGATTCTTAACATCGCAGAACATTCACAGCTTGTTGCGGTCTCGAACTCATACAAATCTCTCTTCCAGATTCGCCAAGCCCCATCACCACTCTGCCCTTCGTGCCAAGTGCCAGAAACAGCACATCACTATCTCATAGTCTGCACAGAGTACGCTGAAGCCCGCTCCCAACTGCGACGTCAGATAAACTCCCAGGGGATACTCGTACTCAGTCTTGAAACCCTTCTGGGAGGAGATATCACCAGCAGCCCTACCTGGCCTCAGACCTGCAGAGCCGTTGAAAACTTCATCAGTTCAACCCACCGCTTTGACCCTTAATCGTTAACAAACAGCTGCTTCCGGAGTGAATCGTCCAAGGCGCAGCACTCCGATAATCCATCGAAGAACAGAACAGAACAGTACTGCAGAAGCTCTCAGGCCTCACGGTCATCCTTGCGGTTGTCCTGTGGCTTTAAGTCCACCCAGCGTGGACACCCGCCGTAGCAAAAAATATGTGCCGTATTAAAAATTTTTATTACATAAAAGTTGCACACAGGTATTGGCTTAAGATGTGATTGACAGAATATGCATTGGTCATTCCAAAAATAAATGGCTGCCATTTCCGAACGACCACGACGGGGCAGTAAGGGACACCCCCCCACCCCCAAGGTGATGAATAAGGGTGTAAAGGGATTAAAGGGACACTCCTAGAAAGGCATTTAGGTACAGTACTAACAGTAGAATATGTCAACATGGGTTAGCAAAGCCTGCAAAGGCTCCAGTCCAGTTTATAATAACAAATCAATTATCAATAAAGAATTTTGATTACATCTTAACCTTGCTCAAGAAAAAATTTTCACTTTATAAAAAATTGATGCCTCAAGGCCAAGCAGCCTCATCACTCATCAGTCCTGAGTCATCACCAGCAGTCATCACTCATCACCACATGTCCACATAACCACATCAGTCGGTATAAAATTGTGCATAGAATGTCTGTCAGAGATCAGGCAACATAGAATGAAAAGTAATTGACCTAAACTATGATTTTATTTCTCCTAAAATATGATGGTTGTCACTGATTGACTGAAATATTCCTTTCTGTTTCAGGTATGGCATGGTTTTTACAATATATTTTTGTTATAGTAAATTCACTTGACCCAATTAAAATGGTACAAAATTACAACAAGCCATCCTGCATAGTGACAAAGCAGAGTTTTTTAGACTCTCTTCCAAGTTCATTTTTGAGTCCTATAACTAAACTAGACCAGTATTTAATCCAGTAAAGTATCATGGATACCAGCCTTATCATACTTGAGAAATTGGTTTAAATCTTGAGTTATTGAGGAAAATAAAAATGAACTGATTCCAAAAAAGCTCTGGTTTGCCACTATGCCATCCTGTAATCCTGTTGTAAGGTGTAAGCTTACAGCCAGGGTGCAGAGACCAGAGAGTGGAAGCAGCATCGCCAATATATTGGTTTTTAATCCCAAAGCGTCGCCAACCATTTTTAAGATCCGTCACCAGACACCAGGTAATTTTTAATGAAAAGCCATTTACGCTGAGTAGGGTAAGCGCGGTATATTCCGACATCGTAGGTAATTCCGTCACCTCTCCAGCTTTTCCTTTATATTAAGCTTTGTTTTAGTTCCATTCGTTTGTTGATGGTTGAAATGGTGATGTCATACATTTGCGTGTCGAAATACTGCAAAAACACTAGGTCATATCGGAAATCTTCCTTTATTTTAAATAGTTGGCCGAAGACTGACAAATATATTAAATGCAAGAATTTCAATCTAAATGTGTTGGCAAGATCTTCTGAAGGCTTAAATTTTGCTACTGAAGCGTCGCCAAAGATCTTGCAATATTCATCCACTCTCTGCACAGTGGGCTTACAGATTACAGTTATACAGTCTACACTCTACAGATACAGAAGAAATGATATAGGTGCCATCAAACAGGGTAAAAAGGTACAGGTGGGGTTAATTGTGACGCAAGTCCCACATTTCGTAGAAATGTTGTAGCAGCTAAACTAATCAAAATGTTGCAAAACTAAAAATAGTGGCCTAAGCTTCAACATTTTTACTATTTATTATGTTTAAAGCTAGTCAAGAAATCAAACATTTACTATCTCTAAAAAATTGCTGAAAAAAATGTGAAAAATGCAATTTTGGAAAAGTACATCTGCTAAGGTAGGTGTGGACTGTGGAGCAAAAAAAAATATTTGCCATATTAAAAAATTTTATTTACATAAAAATTTCACCCAGGTGTTGGCTTGAAAACATAATTGACTGAATTTTCCTATCTCATTAAAAAAAAATAACAGCCATTTCTGCGCAATGGGGTACAAAGAGACACCCCCCTGGGGGTAATTAGGGACACCCTTAAAAATGCATTTACAGTAGAACCTCAGTTAGCAAAGGCTCCAGTTAACAAAAAAATTGATTACCAACAAAGAATTTTGATTACATTTACCTTGCTCAGCAAAAAAAAAAATTCACTTGTCAAAAAATTAGTGCATCATTGGTTGTCACAAAATTGTACATAGAATGCTTATATAGAATTGTACACCAGGCATCATAGAATGAAAAGTAATTGACTTAAGCTATGATTTATTTCTCCAAAACATATGATGATTGTCACTAAAACATTCTTTTCTGTTTCAGGTATGTTTTTATGATTTTTCTTTGATAGTGAATTCACTTGACCCAATTAAAATGGTGTGAAATTACAAGCCATCCTGTAAGCTTGCAGATATAGAAGAAATGCTACATGGCTGCTGATATGAAGCTTGCAGTGGACAAGGTCCTTGTAAATGCTCAATGGCATGTTCATGGATACGGTAATATCACATCAATAATACAGTATTTAATGAATATGGTAATATCATATCATTATCAATAAGAGAAAAAATCACAGAAAATGTAATTTATTTTACATTTATACCATCTACAATGAAAGAGGAAGACTTCAGAATACTGTTGGTAATGGACGAGTACACCCTGCATGCTTCAAACGTTTCAAAATGAATTTTTATTGCAAGTGTCCTGGATTACCCTGTTCCCAGGAGTAATTCGGGAAAGTTTTATTTTGCATCTGGCACCTTGCGAATAGCATATGGCATTTTTTAAAGATGCCATTCAATAGCCCATGCAAAGAGCTATGAAATGAGCTTAAAGTTCTTTCTGAAATGTTTCATGATACAAAGTTATTGACAAAAAATGCTCAAAACTGTCCCTTTTTACCTCGGTTGACGGTACAGCTGTGGGCTGCTGATATGAAACTTGCAGTGGTGAGTGGTCCAGTGTTGCAGTGGACAAAGTCGTTGTAAATGCTCAATGGCGCAAGCGCGGAAAATGTCTACCTTTAGGTCCACGACTAGAGCTTTCCCGACATTTCCAGAACCGCAAGATTTCTGCCAGATGAATTACCTACCTCCTATCTAATTGTTAAAAAAATTGCATGATTGGGCTGCGAGATTCCAATTGTATTAAAAATTTGTCTCATTGGAGCTGCAAGATTTTAGAAACAAGTAGGAAAGTTCCAATCCTGCAATAGCATGTCCATGGAAATGCCGATATGGTTATATCACATAATCACATCCATAAAATGGTACTGTCAAACAGGATAATAAGGGATGGTTTTGAGCGTATTTTGTTAATAAATTCTAAACATGAAACATTGCATAAACAAGTTTGGGCTCATTTCAAAGCTCTTTGCAAGAGCTATTGTATGGCATCTCCAAAAAATTCCATATATACCAATGTTATTTGTAAAATTAAAGCATCCCAAATTAACCCTGTGAACAGGGTTGTCCGGCACACTTGAAAAAGTTAATTTTAAAACATTTAAAGCATGCAAAGTGTACTCATCCATTACTAGCAGTACTCCAAAGTCCTCCTCTTCCTTTGTAGATGATGTAGTTCCAGGGTCAGACGCACCCCTAGCACCGCCTGCTTGGAGTGCAGGGATCCCCTCCAAACCCAATCCGTCAAGCATCTCTTTGCCTGCCCCTCCTTCCCCGCACTCCTCAATGTCTCCTCACTGTGGGACAGTCCCGTGAGTGCAGCGCGTTCCTGGCCACCTAACCTGCCTTTGCCCATTTCCCCCCTCTTCCAGTACCTCCCCCCTCTGGCCACCACCAGAGCCTCCCCCCCCCACGGCGGCACAGTGAGCATGATGGTCACACCAAACAACAACAACGGAGTCCAAAGGCTGCTAGTGGCAATTGAGCTCCTTCAACTTTGTTTCCCACGCATTTTCAATTAATGAAATGGTCTTATGGTAGACAGTAGCTTGATCTGACATTGTGTTAGAGTTTTGGAGTTGTTTCCATCAATCCCCTTAGGCTCTTCCTTGTCCCTTCATAGGTGCAGGTCTACACAATGTAGAGTGCTATACATGACAGCTAGTTTGTTGAAATAGTCAACAATGTAATGGGCATGGTCCTGAACTGTGCCTCCAGGAAGTTGGTCAATTGAAATGACCAAGGTTTCATCCTTAATTGTGAGATGCACACTGTCATAATGAATGATCTCCTGAGTTGATGTGCATTAAAAGTAAGAGTGGGGCCTTCATCCTTAGTATATGTTTTGGATGTAGCAGTCCCAGGCCAAATTGGATTGCTGCCTCTGACCATCGTGCATTTGGATGAGCTGGTGTCGCAATACTGTTGCTTGCTTCTTGCAGCTTGTATTTGTGCAGGGGTAAACAATCAGGGATTGTGCCCAGGAACATGTCCAGTTGTCTCTGAAAGGTTGCTAGGGTGAACTCACCTCTCCCTCTCTTAGATCCTTTGGTAGGACGTTCAACTGCCTCAGCCCTGCCATGGAAAAAGATCCTTACAGAGAATGAATTCTGACTACAGATCTGTTACATAAGTAGGGAATCCTACACAGTCTGTCCCTTTTCTCATTATGGTATGTTTCAATCCTGAAGGTCTCACTTTTAAAGTTTGGTAAGGCTGAACAAATGTTGCTGCCTATATGTCTGAAAAAAAAACAAGCTCAATTGTCATCCTTTCTATGTTTATCCTGCTAGGCAGTTCCATACTCTTTCCCAGTCTGGTGGCAATACAGCTAATTATCTTACGAATGTTTTCAGTAGGCACACCACACAGCATATCTTAGACAATCATGCAGACATTTCCTGTATATGTTCTTCCATCCTGCTTGCTGGCAATGCATTGATTGAGTTGATCATGCAAACTTACCTCCACTGCTTCTTTCTCTACCTACTGCAATAACTATGGTTTGGTTTTCACTAAATGCAATGTTGTTCTTTGGATCTTGGATCTGGCACCTCAAAACTCAAAATGAGTAATTCTACCTGAGAATTGGTTTGTTATTTCAGTAAAAAAATGCACTGATGGAAACTGCATGAAGCTTGAAGTAGGATGTTCAAAATTGTATTAGCTGAATGCCCAAATGCACAATGCAGACAGCTAGTGGGAGGCAAAAAAAGATGACTGAAATTGAGTCAGCTGAATGCTGGAGTGCATAAAGCAGCCAGCTAACTACAGTAGCAGGAATGCATACATGCTTGAGAAACAAATGTGACAAAACAAATTATTAATGTACAATTGGCAATGTTGATTTTAGTGTTTTAAAAAGGTTGCTCAACATGCTATGTCGCATAGGCCTTGCATTCATTAAATTTTTTAGTTTAGTGGAAGGACTTGAGTAAATTTTAGGAGAATCCCATGGTAAAACATAGATATTCCTCCCAAATCCAATTCTGCTGCAAGTACAGTTACACGCATATTTATTGGCAACACGCTTAAAAATATTTAATTTGAGAAATATAATAATTTGAAGCATTTATTGCAAGTTCTGCATTTAGTTTCAGTTAAATTGATCAAAGAAACATCTAATTACTGTGCATAACGGATAGTAAAACGTTAGATCTATGTTATATTTATATTTATTAGAAAAACACCAAAAGCAAAAGTAATGGCAACTCCTGCCTGCTGAAGCAACATCGGATGATTTTTTTTCAGTTGGACTGCAGTAATTTTTGGATTAATGGTAACTTCACGCTTTATAAGCTTGTCAGTCATTTCTGAAGTCTTTTTAGGTCTCCCAGACCCCACTTTCCTCTTTGGCACCTCCCCAGGTGTCAACTTTTTTTGCGCTGCAAGGACCCTCAAGATGGACCTACGGCTCCTCCCTGTACGTTCACAAATGTTTAAAATACTCACTTTTTCTTCACGTAATGTGCACTTTTTCCGCAAGTGAGAGGTGTTTAGGGGCCATTGTAGTCAATTGCAATTTCACAAGGACGTTTATTCAAAAAAACGTGTTTTCACTGAAAAATCGGGCCTGTGCACTTTTTCCGCAAGTGAGAGGTGTTTAGGAGCCATTGTAATCAATTGCAATTTCACAAGGACGTTTATTCAAAAAAATGTGTTTTCACTGAAAAATCAGGCCTAGGGCGCATAGAAACATACATCTGCTACAAACACAAAATGGCGACTAACGTATTGCCAAGTGACTGGCAACACTCATCAGGGTCTCCTAGGTTGCCAGAAACCTCCTTTAGTAGATTGCAATATTTACAGCATCTGAAACGCAAATGAAATTGACCGCGCTAAAACAGTGAAAATGGATGGAAGGGTGCCAGTTTTTATTGCGCTATCTGTAGAGTGTTCTTTTGCAGCCGAGCTTCACCAGATTTCCTCCATACAAAGCGGTTGTCATTCACACCAAAAAGTTCAAGCTTTGTCTCATCCGACTACAATATATTGTTGAGCTCTGCTTGAGTAGCATCGATGTGCTTCCTGGCAAACTCCAAACGCTTCTCCTTGTGAATTGGCTTCAACAGTGGCTTCATCCTTGGTACACGCCCGTGAAGGCTCTCACGGTTCAGGTAGCGTCGCACTGTTGACACATCCACAGTTTTTCTGGCACTAGCCAGATGTGATTGCAATTCATTGGAAGTGATCTTCGGGTCGTTATTTACTATTTTCATGCAGGAACACATATCCCTTTTGGTTAATTTTTGATTATGACCAGTTCGTGCTGGATTAGCAGTGGTCCCATTATTCCTGAACTTGACACTAATATTCCTTATGGATGAAATTGGAACATTCAGAGTTGATGATATTTTTAGATATCCATTTCCTTTGTTGTGTAGTTCAACTATACACTTCCTTATGTCCTGTGAGTATTCAGAAGTCTTCGTTATAATTGAATTTAGAAAATTTTGGAGATGTGTTTATACAACTGCTTCCAACGACTAACTGAGCAAGCGCAAACTTGGAGTATAGGTTTATAGTATAGGCACATAGTGTTTTGGAATGTTTTGTAATGTTGTAGAGTCATCATCAGACCAACCTAGAATATTCTTGATCAACAATGATGAGTTAAATGGATTTTATGTAAAAGTTGCCATTAATTTTGCATGCAGAAAATAACAATCAATTTATAAAATAACATATACCTGAAAATATTAAATGAATAATATATTTTAAAGGTACGAAATTAGTTTACACAATTACAGGCTAGCATTTTAATACAAACACACTAATATTTCATCAGTATCTTGAACATAGGTGCAATATTTAAATTTGGAGTTGAAAGTTGCCAATAAATATGCGTGTAACTGTACAAAGAATTGCTATATCTCTCAGGGAAGTAAAATTTACAATTGGGTTAAAGGAGTCCAGTCATTGCTGGTTGGTCAAAGAGGCCTAGTGTGACTGCATGTGTGAGGACAAGAAGTTTTTTTAAAGAGTTCTGGAATCTATGAACGAAGGATGCCAAGATGATGTTGATGACAAGTGAAGAATGAGTAATTTTAAAGGTTAAACAATTGAACATTAATCATAACTACTCCTAATTCCAAATGCACATTAGGATGCATATCCATTTTAAACTTAATATTTATCTAAGCCTGCTAGAGCGCTAGCAACTATGGCCACTGAACTAACTAAGCCTGCTAGGATTTACCTATTCAAAACATAATATTTTCAACATAATATATATTCACAATCTAAGGGTGGGAGGTGTGCTGAGCTCACTTTTTGAACATATGATTGTGAGCCACATTGCTGACCAATGCCAAGGTCTGATCTCAGGTCTAAACAAATCTTATTATAATTCCAGGCATGGCAGTGGATGAAAGGAAATTCAAATTTAGTAATAATGCATGCTTTCTTTATGTGGTTGCATTAGCAGTGCTGATGGCAACCACTTCCCTTGGTCCAACTGCTCTACAATTTTTATAACCATGTATACTCTAGTATAACTGACAGCTCTTTAGGAGACAGCTCCTGCCAAAAATTTGAGCAGGTACATTATATATAATTATCCAATTTATCTTCTCAGTCTTGATGTAGCCCAGCATCCACATATCATCGTTTTAAATATATTTGAACTTCTAAGCTAATTTGGAAAGGACTTGTTTTTTGCTTTTATTCAAATGGCATTATTATTAAAAATCCTTGTTTCAACTCACCCATCTTAATGCTGTTGCAGGCAAGCATTGAAATTTGAAATTTCAGAAACGAGTTCAAGAAAGTAAGAAGTATTATGCAGAATATTTATTTGTTTATATTGTAAGAAATCTTTAATATTGGAGGTTTAATTTCACTTCAAGAATTTATTAAATGCAGTCTCTGTACAAACTTCTTTAGAATTAAAATTTAGTTTATGCAAATGAAAAAATTAGTAACGTAAATATTTAATTTATTAATTAATTATTAATTTATTAATTAATATTTAATTTATTTAATATTAAATATTATTTAATAAAATGCAGAAAGATTGTCAATTTCATTGTCCAAATCAAAACATTCATTTTAATGCTCATAATATAATTTTTGGGCATGGTAGGTGGTGATGCTATGCATGGAACGATGGTCTGATAATTAGTGATTGACTGAGGCATGATAAGGAAATCTCAAACTCAAACAGGAGGCTGTGGTACGTATATCTTATTGTGAGGCAATTTTAAGTGACCATGAATGGTTACTTACCCCTGAAAGGATCAGCTCCAAAAATTTGTTTATTTTTTATTTCAACCAATTTTTTGAGTGACCTTACAAATAAGTCTAAAAATTTCTGAAAATAGGTCTAAAAATGTTCAAACCATTTATTTGAGAGCTCAAATTTTTTTAAATTTTATTGATGGTTGGTGTATCTATTGCTAGTCATTGCTAAGCGACACTTGGTAGGTTTGTATGGAGGTGCGGCCACCATGTATAACTCAGCTGGCAATGGAGGCTACCAAATGGTGGGCGGACAGATCAAAGACACGCACAACAGATGCTTCGGTGGCAGGTTAGTTCCCAGTTTGTCTCTGCGACTTTAATCTTGAATATTAATTGTGTTTTTTGCTCATTCTGCATTATATATCCTTGATTTTATCTCGAAGGAAACTAAATCACATCTATAGAAAACTTATTTACCTCAAAGAGAAAATCTGTAAAAACTTGTACCATGGACAAAGTACATCAAAAACTTATGCTAATGTAAATGCACATCCCATCTGTAAACTATGTAAATTATAGCAAACCTAATGGAAAGTTTTGTGGTTGCAGATTCTGGTGTGTTCGAGACATCTGTGGCATCATCTGTGCAGTGATGACGTGGCTGTTGGTTGTATATGCTGACATTGTTGTTGTTCTGGTCATCTGCAGCAGTGGTGGCAGCAGCAGTAATGGCAACAATGCTAATGCACACTACACTCCTGCATCATCACTCTCTGCATACTCTGTCATAAACTTCATCATCTTCAACTTACTGGCTTTCTTGGCTTTAGCCTCACATACACGAGCCATGTTGTCTGATCCTGTGAGTATTTTCGGCACATTTATTCCTTCATTAGTATCATTACATATCATCATATCGTATCATATTCCTTAGATTACATATCACTGTGCTCATGTAATATCTTGAAACTTGGTCATATTTCCAGTATACATTACATTTGTTGTATAAAACTTGAAAGAAAAAACTTGATCTTACTGCCATCAGGGTGCAGTTCCTAAAGGCAATGCTACTCGGGAGAATATAGAACTTTTGGGACTGCAGGAAGGCCAGGTCATATTCAAGTGTCCCAAGTGCATCAGCATAAAGCCTGTCCGCGCTCATCACTGTTCTGTGTGTCAGCGCTGCATCAGGAAAATGGATCACCATTGCCCTTGGGTCAACAATTGTGTTGGCGAGAACAATCAAAAATTTTTTGTTCTCTTTACAGTAAGTTGCTGTGACAAATATATTGAAGGATCTGAATAGACATTGTGAAGTGTTAGATTCTATGATGGAGCATGACCTTGTTTAATAATGCACTTTATACCAGTATCAAGTTCTTCTATGTATTTCATATATATGAAATCGTGTCTTTCTATCAGATTTGTATGATATTGGTAATGCAAATTTGTACCATTTATGCCCAAAATATTAATGTTTTTCCTTTTTCCTTTTGTGCCATATCACTGATTTTATCCCTGATTCCACTTTATTTGATGCTCTTTTTACTTGATTTATTGCCACACAATTCATTCTCTCCTACACATTGAAGTGTTGACTTATTGACACTAATTAGTCTTTGAATTTTTGTTTCATTTTTACCCTCTCATTCTCTCATTTCCTGGAATTTGTCATTGGGTAGTTTCAGGTATATGACATGTCAGTTGGTGCAAGCATAATATTAATGTTGTTAGTTTGTTGGACGCTCTGTATGGACGGTTCTGATGCTGTAGGACTAGGACGCCGCTCCTGACGTTGTCCAATAACCCAGGCTTAGGCCACAGATGTACGTNCATACATTAAAATACGATTTTTCAAGTGTACGAATATTTATTTCCCCCCACTGTATATACGCATTAATTCCTAACGTTGCTATCACGTTGACAGCTATACATTGCCCTGCTGTCACTGCATGGCCTACTGCTGGGGGGCTACCACTTCGTGACGTGCGTGGGCAGCGAGTGGCGCCACTGCTCGAGCGTGTCTCCTCCAGCCACCGTTGTCTTGCTTCTCTTCCTCATATTTGAGAGCCTCCTGTTCGCCATCTTTACCGCCGTCATGTTCTTCTCTCAGCTCTCCGCTATCTGGAACGATGAGACGGTCAGTTTCAATAATTTCACCCAATGGGCCAATAATAATTTTTATTATTAATGATGATGTGTCAGTGATTTTGATTATATCCTTGATTAAATTTCTCAAAATTTAAAAGCAAAGAAAACGCAAAGTTAATACATTATATTTTCATGAAGATTTGGTGAATTTACTTGGCGTTATCTTGCTTTAAAGTTTTTGGTAAACTTGCGATTTAAGCACAGACTATTGATACCACTCTATTGCATGTTTTAGTTGAAAGTTTTGCTGCTGCCAAATAACATCAAACAGTATTGGTACTCGACGAATAGCAAAGGTTATTGAACTTTTTTTGCAGGGAATCGAGCAACTGAAGAAAGAGCAAGGCACGTGGGAGCGCAAGTCCCGTTGGCGCAGCGTGCAGTCTGTGTTTGGTCGCTTCTCTGTGTCCTGGTTGAATCCCTTCACTCTTCCGCCTCTGTCGGTCCGTCATCAGCCTTTTTCTTATGCTGTGTAGCATCTGCTATAAACCTTCACTCCAGCAGGGTCAATAGGTTGTGATCCGCCTTCCGCATTGACTCCAGCCAGACTTTTATTTTCTGATCAACCATCCGCCTGTACTCCGGCCAGATCTTTACGTTGTGATCATTCATCCGCCTTAACTCCGGCCAGATCTTTATGTTGTGATCATTCATCCGCCTAAACTCCGGCCAGATCTTTTTGTTGTGATCAATCATACGACTGCTCCAGCTTGATTGGTTGGGTCAATTGCTCATTATATGGAGTTAACACATGACCCAAATGTATGCATTGCTGCCCAAGCGATTTGACTCGAGGCAACGGTGTAGGTATCAACCGGTGTCTTGAGTTCCTCTAATTACAGTTTTATTCCCACATCTGCATGTTGCAATCACAAAGGTAATGTAATAAGAAAGTCTCGTTAATTGCATTTCACATGGTGTAGAACGACACAAAGTATTGGAACCTTTATTTAAATATTTAAGTAAATAGCAAAAATTTTGCTATTTCCTTGTATTTTCATTGTGACAATGTTATAACGAAATCAGTCGAAGCACTTGCCCGGAATAGTCACAAACTTTTTCGTGAATTACAATGAATGTATTCCATTTAGGGATATTTTGTCAAAGTTGTTACTGGATCAATGGGTGCGTATTTAGTTCCTTTCTCTTGGGAGGGATGGAGTGAAGTGTGTTGCGCGCTTAATTTGGATGCTGGACTCGGAGTAACTTGCATTTTTTTCTTGCTTATTTCTTTCTTACTTTCAATTGTGCCACTATTTTCGCCATACCCTAAACACCAAAAAATGTTTTAGCAATTCTTACCTCATTTAAATTCAGTCATTCTCTTTACATTTCATTGATTGAGAATTGAAAATTAATTTTCGTACCAACTGAAGACTTAGTCCAAGGATTATTACGCCTGGTATTCACTGTATTAACCAGCATTTGCCTCACAGGCTTTTTGTGTACCTAATTTGGGTGTTAGTTCTTGAAATTCCAGTCTCATTTCATCACAATAATGACACTTGTACAAGAAATAATGAACCATGATGTTGATATACCTCGTATTTTAATTCTAAATTGTTGTTACTCGAATGATTGATATAATGATATCTAATTTTTATGTAAATATTTTGAATCTACATTCAAGTGGCAATATTCATGAAAAAATTGAATTGGCTTCAGAATTTGTAGACTTCAGTACTTGTTTAAACGCGTTATTTGCCCAGGAACAAAATTGTTCTGAATTGCTTATCATCCCCAAATTACTTACACCACAATTATTGTCTCTGTTTATTAGTGCAATTATTCTATCACTCTTGGGAAAGAATGGATCACGTATGAACGTCGATGACTTCGTTTATGAATGAAATTGGTCAGCTTTCTAAAAGTTAGCCTGGTCCATTTCAATCTTTATTCTTTATTATTAGCATGTTTCGCTAGTGAAAACTGTACCAAATAGATTAATTAGGAGTGATAATATATATATTTATAGTGTAATCGTGACTGATGACGTTTGACTATAAAACTTGTAAGAGATAACAGCACCAATGTTTGCTCTCCGTGTTCCTGGAAAGTCTTCCAAGAGCTGGCCTGTCTGTGTAGCGATATCTACTCAGACGTTCTTATCATACTGAAAATAATTTTTTTTGGCATAATTATCTTTTTTATCTAATGAAAATTAGGTGGTATCACTTATTTCGTAAGTTTCTTTTATCCAGCCTATTTGCTCGTTTTACTTAATTTCATTGAAACCCTAAAACAATTGCCATTATTCTGATAAGTTTTTGGTGTTCAATTCGTTTGTTGTTGACTGCTTAGATCCAAACGTGGCGTAGAGCTTCGCCTTCCAATCCAAGTAATTTTTTAAAATTCATATAATGTCACAACCAATGAATTTTCACATATTTAACTGCCTTTGCTCACCAATTCACGCTATGAATATAGCTTATTTTTGATAAATTTGATGTGAAAGCAAATGAAGTAATCTAATGACTTGACTCAATGATAATCTGATGGTCAGCTATGCGTACATGTCGTACAATCTTCAGAATCAGAGCTGCAGCAGTAAACTTGGTGAACCCAATTGCATTTTACGCTACTCTGATGCTGATTGGCAGAGTCTCCTTGAATCGAGCTATTCATCTGACCGGCCGGCCAGTTAGTGATGATTGTATTGCTTTCAGTTGCAACTTGTTTGCTTGATGACTTGATGTAATTTTGCTTATTCGAAGTTCGTTCTAAGTGCTTCGTTCTAAGTGTAAATTTTGAATAATTATCATTTATCTAAATTTGTTTCTGCCGACTTAACTTTTGAACAAATGTTTTGCTGACAACGTTGTTCGCACTCCTGACTCAATCCTCTGCAACTTGCCTCGGTAGTTGTTGTGTATTTTCACTGCTCGTTACTTAGATTCTGTAGTGGATGTCTAACTTTAGATGTGTTATCTGTGTCTGATATATCGTTACAAGCTAGTTGTGCTCCGTAGTGTAGCTTGTTGTGCTCACTGCAGATACAGTACATTTATAGCAAGCAAAGCAGAGTAGAATTTTAGAGACAGGTAAATATAATACATTTCTGTTAAATAAAGGCTTGTGCTAATCGATGTCCATGCTGAAGATTGCCTTCTGATTGTGAATGATGATTCTCTGGCTTGCTTCTCGTACCTAGTTCGTGTTTGCCGGTTGTGAATATTTTGTTAGTATTACAATTTTGAGCATTAAAGCGACCCTCTAGCTCAGTCCTAATGGTTTGCAGCCTGTATGCATATGTTTTGGAGGCGTTATGATATTATTTTGGAGTTTAATTAGTTGCGTCCGTCTGTAGGAAACTCAAGTTCAGTGGTTACAGTTCAGAGTATCAGGCTCAGAGCAGAGAGGTGCGGGTTCGATCCCAGCTCTGTGCGTTAGCTTCTGGTCAGAATCTGCATGGAGGAAAAATTGGACAAGCGAGTTGCGTGTTCGAGACCGCTAGAAGCTGCTAATGTTCTGTGAAGTTAAGAATCGGCGACTGGCCAACGACCTTATAAACGCCGAAAAAAAAATAATGTCAACATCGGCAGGTACTCGCCTAGCTTTTTGTAACACTCGATGCGATGAACGTCAAATGGTTGTTCGGTTATTCCGCGTTGCCTAAACTAGTTTTAAATAATAACCATATATAGATAGAATTTTATTTTCTTGTGGTCTTGAAGTATGTGTTATAATCACTGCAACCAAAAAAACGTATTCGCTTTATTCCAAACTCGTTATCTTATTCAAACTTGTTCTGTGCAAGCTATTACTTCTCTGAACCCCGTCGTTCTTTTCTTCGTCGCAACCATCACAAAATTTTAGGATCTCTGCACTGTCTCTAATCGATTTCTGCTGGTTGTAATTTTTTTTAACAGTCAACCAAAGACTGATAATTAATTAATTCACGTTGCAGGTATGTTTCCAATGATTAATGCGATGACAGTTGCTTCATTAGTCGTGTATGTAGGCAATTTACGCGCTCTCGTCACCAATAGCTCAGTTGTATGGCCTGAGATTCTCATTTGAATCCTCGGAATTGATTTTGATAGGATATTTTGCATTTCACGTCGCTCGCCGGTTAGTTATTAATTTGGTAATTGATATTGATTGTATAATTATTCGTTGTTTGTCGATATAAATATTATTTGTAAGGGAGAATGTCGGTGGAAGTCGTTCGAAATTTCCAAAATACTATGATTGTTTTTTAATTTTAAGTTTCGGCGTTTAAGACATAAAATGAAATCGAGAATTATTGCAAATCCGGCAAATATTTTGTGTGCTAGAGGCGATATTTCCTCGATCCTTCCTTTAATGGAGTCTATTGCAAATATTCTGTAAATTGCAAGCAATTGTTTCTATATTTTTACAATATTTTCTACGTGTAAAAATGTTTAATTTCGTTAACGTGCAGTGACTCGATTATTGGAGAAATGTCATTTCCAGCAGGCCTCGAGTTGCAATTTTTCATTACACATCCAATCGTTGACCAGAATAGGTACCGTTGAATAGATACCTGACTGTTACTTCTATCCGAAGTAACAGTCAGCCAGAAACTTACACGACTACTATTTCACGAGCTTACTTTTCTAACATAAAAATTGATCAAATACGCATAACTCCATTCCACTGCTACCAATTTCTGGGTCTAACAATAATGTACATGTATACCTGCACACGCGTCTCTCTGCCTCTGAGAAGCTTTGTTCCAATGTCAGCACTTTAACGTTCAAGAATCAATTACGCCTTTAGGAGCAAAACTGTGCCGAAGTTAACAAGATTCATCGTGCACTCGTGTTTCAGTGAGAAGCTTTTTCGTATATTCGTCGAATCAATGTACAAGAATTAGCTTGATCAACTTGCGGGATAGTGGCCCATCAATCGAAGTGATTTATGGCGAGATTTCCCTGCGATTATTCCCCTTCCCCGCGTTTCTCGCAACAGTTAACATCGTAGAACTTAAGTTCCACCCTTATTCTTGATGCAGCAAGGATACATGGCAGGTGTTAAGCTAAGAATTAATGGCACTAAAATTGGTTGGTATTCCGCTGTAGTACATGTTTCGATTAAGTGCATTTGTGTTCAACAATATTGCACTCGTATCAGGATTCTCGTGACCAGAAACCTGCAATACTCTGCTATTCCGCGATGCGTGGTATTGGTCTCGCTAGAATAGATGATCCACCTTTTCCTTGAACGTTGTATTTTTATATGTGAAATGGGGGAAAATTGTAACGCATTAGATGCCTTCACAAATATAACCGTGATATGCAATTTCGTTTTCCATTTATCCGTGATGAAAGTGATACTGATCAATTATTCATAACCAACCATTACCACGGTAATCTGACACGGCAGTCACGTGACCCAAATAAGTTTAAAATACGGAAGAGTTGGTCGGTAATCCAGAAGAAATTGGCGCTCAAGTCTCCGATTGGGCATTTCGAACAATGGAAACTCCACAATATCTGATGAAAGCACAAACGTATCTCCATTTTTGCTGAGCACGAGGTTGAAGTACCAAACAATAAATCGACGAGACCGAGGCAGCACCAAGATGTCACAGGAAAAATTTCACGACAAGATAAACGTGACTGCGCAGGCCCATTTTTTCAACAAAGATACTATGCAATCGGGCTATTAAAATGATAAGTCGTGCGTTTACTCCCAAATGTATTTGACGCATAACAAGTTATATTCTCGGCACACCCGTGATCCACGACTCGCGTTAACCACGACAAACACCTGGTCGGTCATTATACGTAAAAATGGCAAATCTTGAAAAAGAAATGTTCAAATGACTGTTGAAGCTCACGTCACCAAGAGATTAGCAGCAATTGCAAGCGTGGCTTTGAAAGATAAGAGATATGTAGTATAGTATGGAATGAGTTCACAAATGGGAATAATGTTAGTCAGTTGAATGGTAAGAAAAAATAACATGATTAATAAAATAATACAGCAAAATGTGTGTCCGCGTAAAGGCGGACACTAGTTGCAAGGGTCGGAGAGTTAAGGCTTTTAGGGACTAACATTAACAATGGAAGAGGAAAACGAAAGACTGAGCATTGACCACCGTCTAATGGAAACATAAGTCATGAGTATAATAAAAAGAAGGAAAGGAACGAGAGGAGTTACATGATTAACAGAGGGCATGATTGGAAAATGAGTGTTTCATTTTCAATGCTGCACAATTCATGCATTTTATGAGGTCTTAGAACAGTCAAAACGCAAATGAGAGTTTCGGTTTGAATAGATAAAAATAGTGTGATGCGACTATTTGCCGCTGTTGGGTTTTGTGGCGATGACCATCTCGCTGCCCATGGCGCACAAGACGGTGCACAGAATGTCCTCCCCGGACTCAAATTTGCTGCGGATTTCCGTGCCGAGTTCACCATCCGGGATCTTAATGTCCTCACGCAGGTCTCCGGACTCTTGCATCAGTGAAAGGAAGTTGTCCGCCGAAATGTCCACCAGCTAATTAAAAAAAATGATCATATAATACAGGTGGTAGTACACATCACTAAAGTCAAACAAATAAAAGTACATAATGGAATAACTGAAAAAGTGTCAATAACAATTTGGCTACTACTTACTTCGCACGGGGGAAGTATCACAGTAAAATTAATAAACAAGAAATATTCTGTAAAGAAACTCAGTCCCATAATACTGACCATGATCAAAATACTAGTAGTCCCATGACCGAAATACTAGTAAAACAAATTTTAAAAATAAGAAAAAGCATAAAATAACGAGGTAGAATCTTTGGTTCTCTTTTCTCAACATGTCCCATGAAATAAGTACCTATAGGTAAAGTGATTCAAATGCTAAAACTGAGGCAAGATCCATTAGAAAATAAATTCAACTTTACACAACATTAGCGGAACACACCTAAAGGTAAAGGATACCAATTCCAGATGGATGCTTTCAACAGTATTTCATATATATTAACTTAACTAGTGAACTTGTTGAGGTTAATCACATCATTCAAACATTTAAATTTTAAAAAATTTAACCTGACAAATCTACATCATGAAAATTATGTAAAAAAAGTCTTAAGATGTTGCCAATTTTCTGTTTTTACGAGATAAATAATATTAAGTGTGGCACATTTTTAAATTAAACATTAGAAATACATGACGAGTCTCATATTTATCCAAGTTAGTGTATTAAGCCTATGCCATGAATATATGCGCTGTTGAGGCACATTTCCGTGGTATGCTTATGATGCACAAGGAGTATGAGCTTAACTTTATACATTACTTGGACTTTAAAATTCATTATCAGTGGGCGAATAGAATGGCATTGCAAAACTGTGAGGAAAATATTGAATCAAAAATTGATATAATTTTAGAGTGCTTTGAGGTAATGTGAAGGACGTGACTTGGGAAAAGCAACATTCTTAAATGCCAGGGAAATATATCAAGCCATGGCATTGCCAGGCTAATCAGCTATTAATTTATATTTTGACAGCTTAAATAACAATGAAAAAAATTATCACCAGTTCTCTATTTGTTACTCATTCAATTTTATATTCATCTTAGTCAGTAAATTCAACAAAGTTTAAATTAAATTTAAATTGGGTGAATTCTCTTTGCAAAATTGCTTCATTTTTAACTAAAAGCTACATAAGAATTTGGCCACTTTCCATCGATTTTGCACCTAAATTGTCCAGCATTTTGGTATTATAATAGAACTATAATAGCACAACCCCCAAAAAAAGCGAATAGTGGCTGGAATACTTAAAACCAACATGAATTATCAAATCAACAGACCTGGTAATCAGCACGCTTGACCACAGGTACGTCCATATTGTGAGTGGAGGGACAGATGTCCTCATATTTCTTGCCGCTGAACAGATCAATTCCCACGAGATGCACCTTAGCATGCCCATGTTTGCCAGTTTTTGATGTGGACATCTCAACAATTTTACAAGGCCGACCCTGCAACAAATATACTTTTTGTTATCAATACCTAAACAGACATGAGAAAAAATATAACTCAGTACTCACTGCAGTGAGTGACAGAGAGGGCATTTTCTCAACAAAAATGTGAAGTCATGGATGGACAGACAGACGAACATGGCAAGCACAATAGGGCATTTTTCCACAAATGAGAAAATGCACTAAAAAGGCTTCCAAAAGTTTTCATTCATAAGAAACTTCAACTTCTTTACATGGTAAAAAATGACATAAAAGAACTTTATGATACTCACCTTAATTACAACATATCCATTTTTGCGGAGGGAGGAGCACTGTGCCGGGTAAACGTTGGACACGCCAGATTCAGCGGTTTCAAATTCAGCATTGAGCTCCTCAGACATTGTGAAAGTGTTTTCCTAAAACTGCAGGACAAACTGAAAAAAAAATCAATTTTTCACATCAAAATTTATAAATTTTTATGACCAGAAAAACTTGCATATATAAATAAAACTTTGACAGTTAAAGACTGTAATAAAAAATTGAGGTCATAATGGATCAGACAATTTTGAGCTAACTTATTCAAGTGAATTTTATGCTAGGAAAATAGTATTACAAAGTGTGAAATTGTACAATAATCCTGGCATTTAAACAAAGTCTAACATTCTTACGCTTCAAAACCAAAGTTTTCTCCACAAAGCCTCAGCACCATTTGGCAACTCAATAATGTGGGCTTATTAAATAACTTAGTTCTGTCAACACTCCATGAATTAAAAGTTCACTTATCCATGGAATGACCTACCAAATTCATCTAACAAAAATAAATTCAGTAGAAAATTTCAGACAAGGTTTGCTCATAATCATGTTCAAAATCCTTGAATTTTTTTGCAAGTAAGCCTGGGTTACCACACAGGATCAGCCCGGTGATGTTATAGTACCAAAACTGTTTAGAAAAAATTTGTATCTTGTGTAAGTAGCATGGAATTCAGGATTCAAGCACATGAAATAGTTGACAGTTCATTGTTTGTACAGACATGAAGAAGCAGAATGAAATGAACAACCAAACAATTAAAATGGAAAGAAGATCATACACCATTCTCCTCACATGCATTCTAACTCAAATTACTCTTTACTTTTCTACAGTACAAAAAATCCTTGTAATATTGTTTTGCATTAATGCAGAATTATTTCATACTAAACTTGTTTCTGTCACCACTAGTAATCCATATTGCTGCCAGTACTATCTTCTCATAGCAGTGGAAGTAATACCATAGTATAACGATGTACTGGCTGATAGTAGATAAGGAACATTTGATCTTATTTGAACTCAGCTGCACTACATATGAATGGATTACAGTGGAATGAGAAGAGCAATTAAGTGTAATGGAGTATAAATGAAACCTTGGATTCTGGAGTCCACATGAGTGACTAGGAATTGATATTTCAAGTTATCATTAATGATCACTTGCATACGAAAGGGTTAAAAACTTTACATCCCCTGCATTGTGTTTGAAGCTACACCATCATGCCCTTGCCTATCACTAATCATTGCTCATCATACATATACTTCATAGCATCACTTATTGCCAATCTCAAGAATCAAAATAAAAGCATTTAAAGAGTTCTGGCTCAGACACCAAAATTCATACTATTGTTGTTATTTTACATTGTGGAAGCTCTCTAAAATTCAAATTAGTAATAATTCAATATTGCAATACATTGAAGTACTTCCACTTTTAAATTTGGAGCAAAACAAAAACATGGAATTAAGAACAATGTTTAGCATGTCAATTTATCATATAATTAACCACTCAGGTTATTCAACTTGAATGCTAATACTGCAATTTCTTGTTCATCACTTCAAGATTTGATTGATGCAACTGCCAGGAGATCAAACAACTTCCACCAAAATTAAAGTTATACATACAGAGGTTGGTTATGATAGAGCAAATAGAAGACAATGAGTGGTGGTTAATTCAGCTACATAATTTTCTCATGTTGAAAATTTTCAATAAATATCCAGTTACACAAATTGTTCATTTAAACTGAGACATCAATGGAAGAAGGCAACATAGGGCAGCTAGGCTGAAAATTTTGGATGGATATTAGTCATATGCCTCAGTTCAACAAAAAGCTGTTGGTCTGGTATAGATTAAAAAAGCTTAGTTTATCAAGTGAGATGGCAAAATTAATTCAAATTTCCATTCCAGATCCACCAACCAGAATGACAATCTGGAAAATAGAGAATTTTCCATAAAGAGAAGGGAAAAACAATCGCAACACCATTGATTTAAAAAATTATGCAAAAATGTTTTTCTAATTTTATTGAAGAAATTGCATAGGGGTGTAAAAACGGGAAAGAATTTTAATAAATCTGAACCATAAAAGGTAAATTTTCACCATATTTCAACATGGTGGGTAATTCCAACACCCCTCAACTTTTTCCTTTATATTAAAGCTTGTAGTCAAAATGCAGCAAAGTCTGAGAGCAAGGTTTTCACGACCATCGTGTAAAATCCTCGATCTGCCCGAAGCTCGGCCAGTCGCTACCCTCGAGCTTGTACTCTTTGTAATATGATATCCTAGCCAGACCCTTTCTCGCGGTCACTGGTCGCTTTCAGGTGGCCGAGGAAGGCCAACGGTTGGCTATAACTAATTGGACTAGGCGGACCACTGGCCACGTATTATTCTTTGCCCCTCATTGAGTTCGCCTTTACCGTGCCACCCGTCGTGGACTGACAGTTCTGTAATTTATGACATCTTTTTCCCCTTATGCCTTCCACAACGTCTGCATTTAAGCAGCTAGTATGCGGGGTTTTCCCCCGCATATCAGCAGACTCAATCAAAACTTTTTTCAGTAGATAATATCTACAACAAGGAGGCTGATCAAGGAATGCTGAGTATATCATTCAATGGAGAATAAAAATTACAACCCGTTTATATCTCGAAAAAAGTATCAAAGTTGCAGACTTGATGAACAATAATATTCAAAGTTTCTTGAAATTCCCTTTCATTATAACTTTTTAATACAAAGTGTACATATTTTTTGTTCCTGGTCACCATTTATAAATAAATAGCTGGATAAACATGGAAAAATTCATATTGCTATCTCATTTAGGAGTGGAGCAAACTTAAGCCTAATTTGTGAAGAAACTCATAGGGAAGAGCCAAGCCTGTTCGTAACCCAATGGTTCTCAATCAGGGCCTTAAGCTTGGTCTTAGTTCCATGCATGCATAGATGGTTGAAATAGTGGTCATACTATTGCACGCCAGATTTCCGCAAAACACTAGGTCTAGCTGGAAAATGTTAAGATCCGCAGAGCAAAAGTCTAAGTCAACTAGTGAGAACATCGTAGGCCTACCATGTAATGAATGTTGATAGTTGACCTTGCTTTACTAAATAGTGATGAACTGTTTGTGTAGAAAGAATATTATGATTTGAGACTTTTAAATAAGTCTGTGAATATATTAGGAATCATTTAAGTATACTTGTATTTGCTGATTTTACGTGGTAAATAAATTAATAGACGATTGATTCAAGAGACAGTTTTAGACACATAAAAACTAATTCCGACATGGTGTCAGAATTACGACACACAGCCGTGACACAGGGTGTCAGAATTATGAATTACAATTTTCAAGCACTGTCAGAATTAGTCTCACAATATGCCACATTTAATCATAGTGTCAGAATTCAGCGATTTTGTAGATTTGAATCCTAAAGGCTTTAAAATAAATATGGCAGCAGTTGGTTAAGTTTAATCATTGCTGGAGTGTAGTGTGGTCTTTTGAGAGTGATGTAAACCAATCAGAACTTGAGTTGCACATACAGTGATCTGTTTATAGCCCTTTATTTCTAGCTCCATCCTTAAGGTGTTGGAATATGGTGTGTTTACCTATTTGCTGATTTAAAGTGGTAAATAAACTAATAGATGATTGATTTAAGAGACTGTTTTAGACACGTAAAAACTAATTCCAACACAGGGTGTCAAAATTACAACACACACTGTCACACAGGGTGTTGTATTCTGACACAGGGTGTCAGAATTACGACACGGTGTCGGAATTACAAATTACAATATTGAAGCGCTTTTGGAATTAGTCTCACAATACGCCGCATTTAGTCACACAGTGTTGGAATTCAGCAATTTTATAAATTTGAATTCTAAAGGCTCTTAAATAAATATGGCAACAGTTTGTGACGTTTCATCATTGCTGGCACATAGTGAGGTGTTTTGAGTGACGTAAACCAATCAGAACTCGAGTTGTGCTACGGTGATCAATTTATAGCCATTTATTTCTTGCTACGTCCTTAAGGTGTCGGAAAATGGTGTCTTTACCCTAACCATATTGTCTTATCTGTGAGCAGCTTCATCCTAATTTTTAAATTTGGTCGTAGGTTTTGCAAATTAAAAAAAATAGCTTTAAAAATTCCGCTATAGATATCATTCGTTCAAAAACAATTTAAAAAAAGCCTATTCATGTGGCTGAATATGAAATATTTGGCTTCAAAGTTATGTATGTGTTATGCCTCCAGCAGTCCAGCATAGTGGTGAATGTTGTAGACATTTTGGTTTCCTCTGCTTCTTTATTCCTGTGAGGCTGCCTGGCTGTGAGTAGACCAAAAAAATTATAGCATTCTAGAGTCTAGACTTCTAGTATTAATAGGCTTAGCAAGATAATAAACTAAATATTCAAGTAAAACAGGAAATTGAGAAAACAACTGGAATTCAAAAGGAAAAATTTCTTGTTACAATCTTCAATCTTCATTGGGGTATTTCCTTCCATTTCCAATGAATAAAAACTTTTTCAGAATCATGACTCAATAACTATTTTGGATGCTTGGGAATGTTTTGCAGGACATGACTTGGAATTTTAAATTAACAAGTCAATGAAATTAAGTTAACCACCAGCATTAAATTTAGCTACCTAGGTAATTCAATTTAGATTGCAGCTACTGAAATCCAGTAATACCTAACTTCCTAGGAATCCTAGCCCTTGCATTCTACTATCATGTTTGAAATTAGAATCAAAGAAATCTTTCTTATAGTACGTGAATAAAAAGAATAATTGGTTTAAAACAACCATAAATTAAAATTCATCAACAAACAGTGTAGGGAACACAACCAGCTGATTAAAAACTTTACTAAAATTCAAGGTTCAGAATACTCGCACACAATCAACATTCAGCACAAGATCAAATAACTGACGTCATTTCCAGACGGCCCAGACCTAGTGTTTTGGCAATGGTATGGCGCGCAAAAGTATGACGTCACAGTCGTCATTATTTCAACCATCAACGAATGCATGGAACCAAGAAAAAGCTTCATATAAAGGAAAAAAGTTGAGAAGTGTCAGAATTACGGTTCAATTACCCATGATGTCGGAATATACCGCATTTACCCTAACCACCAGCATTAAATTTAATTCAATTCAATTTAGATTGCAGCTACTGAAATCCAGTAATAACTTCCTAGGAATCCTAGCCCTTGCATTGCAATTGCATTCTACTAGGTATCATGCTTGAAATTAGAATTAAAGAAATCTTTCCTTAGTTTTTCCTACATGAATAAAAAAGAATAGGAATTGGTTTAAAAGCACCCTGAATTAAAATTCATCAACAAACAGTATAGGGATTAGGGAGCACAACCAGCTGATTAAAAACTTTACTAAAATTCAAGGTTCAGAATACTCGCACACAATCAACATTCAGCACAAGATCAAATAACTGACGTCATTAGTGGCTGCTGAAGCCAGTAGCCTGAGTAGGTTAACCTTGAAAGTTGAATCTAGATGTGTCAATGTAACGCCACAAAATGTAGGTAGGTAGCAAACAGCAAAACTTGCATCAGGAAATAACGTTGGGTTTTGAATTCAAAAAACGTAAAAAAATAATTTCAAATAATATCACAATGTTTGTCAATGAATTTTAATGCGTATTGGCCATTGAAAATGTGCTTTCACTGGAAGCAAAAAAAAAAGTCAACGCGGTCCAAGACACCGCCAAATTCAGGGACGACTTTATTGAAAAAAAACACACACAAAATAATTGAACTTATAGAAATAATCACAGATTGAAGGAACAAATTAATATAAAGTTCTTAGAACCTATTTCATCTTTTTGAAACCTAGCAAAAACATAGAATTGATAGCATTGTAAAATCTAACCAAGACTACTCACACGTGTGTTACGGTCGGGTGATGTGCACAACACACCGAATAGGGAACAACAATGGAGCAACGAAAAGCGCACGCTACACTGGCTGAAAGTATTAATGGAAACACTGAAAATTACCATATAGTGGCAGACACCTCCAGGTATTGTTACTTTTCCAAATGGCTTCTACAGTTCTAAAAGAATTCTACGTTTTTGTTTGTTGAATCACACATTTAGAGCAATGAATTTGTTTACCCAAAAAATAGTCAAGATGTTATAGAGTATAGACCGTACATTATAAACGTGCGGGGCATATTAAGTCATTTAGAAATTTATTTAAATATCTTTGATTTACGTTGTTTGTTTGGCGTACACAGTTTTACATAGAACAATATATTGAATTATGTATGAAACCGCGCTTCCTGTGTTAAAAAAATCAGCAATGCACCAATCAGACTGATAAGCTTCAATTTAATACCAAAATATGTTAGAGGTACGTTCCGCATGAAAAATCTTAAATACGTACCATACAATTTCGCATGAGAAAAGTACCCATAACAGACGATGAACCGACAGAAAAAATCTTTCCCTTGTGTACAGTGCCGGAAATGGCTATACGACCACCCAGTTTTCTACAAATATTTTTTCTTGCACAAAAATTATGGGATTCTAATTACACGAGGTTAAACTACGATTAAAAACGGTTCCAACGCTATGCGAAAAAAGTTATTTTTCTCATAATATATGAAAAGAAATTATGAAAATTAGAAAAACCTAGGTGGAAATGGTTATAAGACCAAAGTATGTTTTTCCGTTTGTCGATCACATACACTCATTTTAATAGGCAATCTCACGCCATAATTACCTCAATGCATCTTCTCCCCACGCTATTTACCATATAATCCAGTGTTTTTTGAGAAATTTCATCCCAAAAACGAAGGATAGCCGTGCTCAGATCACTCAGATTGAAACTGGCGCTCATTTTGGTAAACATCTCTCGCCATGATGCCCCATAAGTTTTCAATGGGGACTAAGTGCCGGCCACGGCAAACAGAGTAATATTCTGCTCTAGGAACCACATATTTGCTGTTTTTGAGTTGTGAATCGAAGCATTGTCTTGTTGGAAAACATATGATCCCTCGTGTTTCTCATCAGGAAAAGAGAGAAGTTTGTAAAACAGCGTGTGCTTGTAAGCCTCGGAATCTTGTCTCCCATGTAATATAGCCAGAGTTGATTTTCCCTTTCGGCTAAACGCCCTTCAAACCATGACCGAACCACCACAAGGTTGCCGCTTGGAAAAAATGCAGGCTCTCGGTCCAGTGGTGCCAGTAGCATTGCCACCTATCTGGACCATAAAGATTGAACTTTTTTCATCACTGAAGATAATCTTGTGCCATCCCTTACCAATAAGCAATTTTTTTCAGCAAATTTTTGTCGGTTGATAATATGCTTTTGTTGGAGTACAGGGGCATTTTTCATCTTCATGTATTTTAATTTCTTCGAGTCATGCAATGTCTAACGGATGCGTCGTCAGTCGTGCTGTCACATCAACTCCAGTGGCCAATTTTATAGAAGTAGAGGTAGCGCAAGTTTTAGAAGCCTCAGAAAACAGTCTCCTAAGATCCATGTCGGTTAATTTTGGGGTTGGTCAAGTGTGCTTTTTTCATCCGTAGCCGTCCGGATTAGCAAAAAATGATTGTGCAATGGGTTTTGAGCGTTTCGTTCCCATTGCAGTGCCCCGTTGGCTTCTACTGCATTTCACAAATCCGAAAATCTGCGCCGTCTCGGCCTCAGTGAGTCTTGTCCCATTTGGCATATTTTTTACTTCGAAAAAATATAAGTGAGGACAATGAACTACACCAGAAGTACACCAGAAAGGCCCTAAATGACGAAAATCAGGATTTTCTTTATATTGGTGTACTTTTGAAGTGAAAATATTACAAAGAGATACCAAAATGGAGAAAAACCTATCCTGGTCGTATAACCATTTCCACCTAGGTTTTTCTAATTTTCATAATTTCTGCTCATATATTTTGAGAAAATTATTTTTTTCGCGTAACGTTGGAACCGTTTTTAAAGGTAGTTTAACCTCGTGTAATTAGAATCCCATAATTTTTGTGCAAGAAAAAATATTTGGAGAAAAGAGGGTGGTCGTATAGTTTTCCGGCACTGTACGTGGAAAATGAAACGACAGATGGAGCCGTAATTACTTTTATCTCTAAAGAAAATATAAAAAGAAAACATTGCATTGGTTGACACATTGTAAACTTCATTCTTTCGATCCAATGATTAACAGTGTTTGGCCATAATTTTTTTGCTCCGCTTTTCATATCAAATGCTACTTGCTGATTATCCAGAAGTTCACTAACCAAATTTTAGTCTAATATCGAGGCTTAGGCTTGTCTCTAACAAATAATTTCCGCAATCGGTGCATAAATTACTATTTGATGAGTGGAGTGCAACTTTCCCAGTTTTTAGACAAAAAAAAGTTTCATTTTGTCATCCAGGGAGTTGTAACAAATGATATAGACAGCTATTTCAGGAAATCTCGAGACGCTCTAAAAATGACGTCTCGGGTAAATTTCGTAATTTAAACAGCAATACGTGCTTAAATTCGCAGTGATCAAAAAATTTATTTTTGTGACAATTCGTGACTATTTTTTTCGATTTTTCCTTCGTTCACGAGTGATCCGGATATACGAAGAAACGACAGACATTTCTGAGGCCTATTTTTAATTTTGCATTGACCAAGAGCCCTAATGTATAGCCATATAACTCGCAAACGAAACAAATTCAATAAAAAATTGCCACGAGCTTAACAACATCGATGGGAGGTTAGGATTTATACAAAGTTTCGTTCAAATCTGTTCAGTAGCTTAGAAGAAATTTCTTGATCGCTGCTAATATACACCTGTATTGCCACACAACTCACGAATGAAGGCGAAATTTAAGAAATTGTCACGAGCCAAACATCACCGTTAGGACCTAATGAATACGCATACCAAGTTTCATCGAGCTGCGTTCATTAGTTTGGGAGATATTCCATACTCACTGAATTTGGAGACCGGCCGCGAGTCCGGCAGGAAAATTGTCCGAGACGTCTATAAATACGAGAAAAATTCACCACTTGCTATGAATTACAATTTGACATTTTTGAGCTTGCATTAAGTAACTGAAATCACATAGAGGCCCACAAGGAGGACGTCGACGTAATCATTTTGCCAATCATTCGAAATTTGCATAAAATTTGAAACGTACGTTATGAACCAAGAAAATAGATGTTTACAAGTACTGCTGTAATTCAGGCGACTGCGTGAAGCAGTGGCCGGCGAAATAGGCTTGGATGAGCTGCTTGAAAGCAGAAATCTCGGCTAACGCTTCAGGGCTAATTTCTGTCTTCGTGTACCTCTCTTCGTCTTCCTCTTCGTCACTTCCCATTCTGAAAAAGATTATCTACGTTTAACCATAGTTTACAAAGATCATGAAAAACGAAGCCAAACATCAGGGAAAAATATCCATGATGTTTTGGAAGAAGGTTACGAGCCGGGACAGCATGAATAGGCTAGGCCAGAAGAGATTAGGCCAGAGTAGGTACAGCCGAATGAGGAACCGCCTGCTTTTAAACGAGCATGCTTAATTAAGCATTGGTTGAAGACCTAGCTACGGCGCTATCATCTTTCCGCAGTGTGTCGCTTTTCTGGATTACGGAGTTCAAGCGAAGTCTGCGGCTTCTAGCTCCGAGGCTGAGGAAAGTTAGTGCATGTTGAAGCTGGGCGTTTGCTCCAGGGCTAGAGTAAAAGAGTAAAATTTTTGGGCTGCGGCTGCGCCCAGTCCATTTCCCCACAAAAAAAAAAAACACGGAAACTCACATGGTGATGAATGACACTCACTGGAGTTGGGATTCGACGTTGAGCGGCGTCCTCTTTTGATGCTCAGGGAGGAGTGGGGCATAGAATTGTGAGGAGCCCCTCTTGCCCGTGCGGGTAGCAGAGGGCGGGGAGGGGGGCAGAGCGGGGGTGCTGTGGGAGACTGCGGGGCTCGCTGGGGACTTGTTCAACTTGCTACTCAATACGCGACCCCACGCTGAGCTGATTGCAGCTTTCTATGGACATCAGTAAACTGATTAACAAATTACGATAACACAAATGAAACAATTAACGTGGGTATACGGTCACGTAGCACCAACAAAACATACAGAAAGACAGTTCAGTGCTCGTGCATTCCTCAACCGTGTGAATTTATTTTCTATGTCAACATTTCTGTCCACGAAAAAACACTGACTGGTCACGTTTCAAGCTGCACTTGCTTTAAGGCCTATAATTTTTTCATGTTTTTTGGTGCGCGGTGAAGCAAGGGGAGGCAACGCGAGGCACGGCAGCGACGACACCAGCAGGTCCTCCTCCGTCGGCAGGTCAGGGAACGACGCCTCGTCATCGTCGCAGCGGCGCAGCTCCTCTGCGGGGTGACCCAGTGGTTACACTTCAGAATATCAGGATTGAAGCAGTGAGTTGCGGGTTCTATGCAACCTACCTGCTATATTTCTGGTCAAAAATCGGTAAATAGCCTAACGGATAAAATTTTAGCAGTGAGTTGTGTGTTCGATCATAGCTATACCTGCTACAGCTCTTGTCAAAATCGGCTAGGTGGCCGAGCGATTAAGCACAGCAAAATCGGAGCAGCAAATTGGGTGTTCGAGACTCTCAACAAGCTCTGAAAATTCTGCCATGTTCAGAACCGGCAACAGGTCTAATGGCCTAATTAACGCCGACACCGCTATTTCCACTATTGTTATGCGTTCACCAGAGCCGCGTGCGCTCACTGGGGTTCCAAATGCTGGCAAGAAGAAAAGGCCGAATCCTCTTACGAAAACTACTAAAACCACCCACAGTTCGATATTAAATTTGTAATTTACAGTACAACAATCCAACTTTTAGGGTTTTCGTACGTGGCAAAATAAAATAAATTGAAGGTTATCACAGATTTTTGATGGCCAAGGCAATTGAAAAAGGAAAATTTTTCGAATTCGGCCGAACCTTGACCGTTAATGCCGGTTGAGGGTGTGATGGAAAATTAACGTTTCGGAAACAAATTTGAATGTGAGGACCGAGAATGGATATGAGATGGGATTTAATGTGAATCGGAATCAATCAACAACACACAAAGAAATTAAGTAACGAACTGAAGATTATTTAGCTCAAGGGAAGACATTCGTTATATCAACCTTCATGTAACCATGGGCTGCATGTAGTATATTGTAGTATCGTTCCTGGTTTGTTTTAGAACATGACTTTTAATTTCATCAACATTACTCGACGCAAACGCATCGTGTACTGAATGTTTCTGAAGAAATTGAAGGTCTGTGGACTATTCTTGGTCATCAATATGAATTAAACTCAAACAAACGATGTGTAGCTTATTTAACATGTAGCAATCGTGCATTGGACGTGTTCTTCGAGAAATTCGCCCCTTAACCAGAAGGATTGAGTTGATTGTCCAGAAAAAGCAGACTCAGTTACTCAACCGAGTTGCCGGAGCAGCTGTAAGCGCTGCTCGTGGTTGCAGTGCAGGAGTGACAGCTGTTGGTTGGCCTGGACGCTGGTCTCTTGCAGCTGCAAATCTAAAGCTGTTAGTCGCTCACGCAGCTGCGCTACGTCAGGCTCTGAACAGGGGCTGGCAGATCTCTCTATCTCAGCCACCTGAAAAATACAAATTAACTTTATTTGGCGAAAATTACTGATATTCTACTTCATTTAATAAATTTACTATTTTTTAAATACGTGAAAAAACTATAGATTTGTAAGCAGTCAATATTCAGGCGACAGAAATAAAAATTTGTTGAAAAGTGTTTAAAAGCGAAAGTTATTTGTTGTTTGGACATAAGCATAAGACAGTTATTAGGTCATAATAAGTCATTTCCAACACCTTATGCCTATTGGTTGCAAGATTTCAGAGTCATTACGAGACGTACGTAATTTGACGTCCCAATCGTTCAGTGAAACCATTCTTGTCAGGCAATGCCAAAAACACAACAAAAAAGTATAAATGAGCGTGACCTTAAGGTGGCCTTAGTGGTGACCCTACGGCGATTTAGATGGTCACTTAAGGCGACTTATGTAGTCACTTAAGGTGACTTATGTAGTCACTTAGGGCGACTTATGTAGTCACTTAAGGTGACTTACATAGTCACTTAAGGTGACTTATGTAATCACTTAAAGCGACTTATGTAGTCACTTAAGGTGACTTATGTAGTCACTTAAGTCTTAAGGTGACTTATGTAGTCACTTAGGGCGACTTATGTAGTCACTTAAGGTGACTTACGTAGTCACTTAAGGTGACTTATGTAGTCACTTAGGGTTTGTAGATTTGAATTCTAAAGGCTTCTAAATAAATATGGCAACAGTTTGTGATGTTTCATCATTGCTGGCACGTAGTGTGGTGTTTTGAGAGTGACGTAAACCAATAAGAATTCGAGTTGCACATATGGTGATCTATTTATAGCCCTTTATTTCTAGCTACCATAAAATGGGGTACTTTGACCACTTTTTTTCAAAATGATGTTATTTTTTTACTAGATAAGTTAAACTTACATTGAATCATGCAAAATACAGGTCTATACTCTAGCTTCAATCACCATAAATAGCTGGCTCCTGCCTCTCATAGTTTTGATGTCATTTCAAAAAATGTGAATGACTATAAAAAATATTCAAAGCAAAAAATGAATGGCTATAAAAAATACACCGTACATGCAACTCGAGTTCTGTTTGCTTTACGTCACTCTCAAAACACCGCACTACATGCCAGCAACAATGAAATGTCACAAAATGTTGCCATATTTATTTAAAAGCCTTTAAAATGGAAACCTACCAAATCCATATATTCTGACAGTGTGTGACTAAATTAGGTATTTTGTGAGACTAATTCCGGCCGCGCTTCAAACTCTTACTAATTCGTAATGCCGACACTCTTGTGTTCGAATTCCGATTGCTGTGTAAGCTGTATTGGAATATGACACAGCTTGGAATTAGAACACTATTGAATATTGATCACTACTTAATTAGGCTTTTAATTAAGAGCTATTAAGCTTTTAATTAAGAAAATTTTAATTTTTGCACACAGCTTGGAACGAGCAGTGTGTGTCTAATTCCAAGCTGTGTTGGAATTAGTTTTTAGATGTCTAAAACCATCTCTTAACTTAATCATCTATTAATTTTTTTACCACTTGAAATCAGCAAATACAAGTATACACTAAGGATTCCTAATAATATTCACAGACGTATTTAAAAGTCTCAAACCATAATACCTAGGGTAAACGCGGTATATTCCGACACTTTAAGGACGCATCGAGAAATGAAAAACTATAAAAAAACCGTATGCGTTACGTAAGTTCTGTTGCC
>NW_025934328.1:0-24844 GCF_000764305.2 Hyalella azteca | reverse complement strand
GGCGGCGGCCGGCGGGCGGGCGGGGTGAGTGAGTGAGTTAGTACTAGGTTTAGCCATATTAATAATGAAAAAAAAAACACCGACATCGCTTCAGCTATCTCTCGCAGTCTAGAGTTGACCCAGTAGTTAAAGGTGTTCAACCACTGGGCAACCACTAAAAAGTTTAACCACTGGGCAGGGTAGCCCAGTGGTTAAAGTTTAGAGTATCAGGATTGGCGCAGAGAGGCGCGGGTTCGATCCCAGCTCTGTGCGCCAGTTTCTGGTCAGAATCGGCAAGGAGGCCGGGCGGTTAAACAAAGCAAAATTGAAGCAGTGAGTTGCGAGTTTGAGACCACAAAATGCTGTGAATGTTCTGCGATGTTCAGAATCGGCGACAGGCCTACGGCCTAATAAACGCTGAAACCGCTATTTATTATTATTAAACTTCATTATTATTCATTCAAAATAGGTTTTCCCTAAGAATGAAACGTTGTACGGACCGAGAGAACTGTAGCCGTTGGTTTGCGCGTAATAATTCAGTTTTTTGCGTGCATTTTTGCCGTTGCGTGATAATGTAAACATGCAGTATACCGTAGTTCTTCCATGTGGTCTACTAGCTGACAGAAACAAATTTTATTCAGCATATACCGTACGTATGATAATACAACCGTGTGTAAATAAATTGGCTTGATAATGTTATCTTGTGGTAATTTTATTATGCCATAATGTTAAATGCATATAATTACTTAGTTTGCAGAAGCTTAAGCAGAGACGAGATGGCCGGCTGCGGTTCACTGCCATGCCAGCCAATGTCACGGCGGGCGCATCTCCCACAACAACCACCACTGTTGTCCAAGAAATGTCAGACATCGCAATCTGCCTTGATTTAGGACATTTTTCTGAATAAATTTAGTTGGTTCATCATTATTATGCAGACTGAAAGATGCAGCTACATAGATATAAGGATTTCTCGGTATTCTTTAAATCTCTATCGAATTTGCTGATCGTCAGCCGGCAATTAAAAAATAGTCAGGATTTTCGATGCATAGTTATTGATCATTATTACTATTTATCACTTACAGTCTTACACCAACTATTTATCACTTACTTTTCGCCTATGAAGCGAGCACGTGTTTTGGGTAGGTAGGTATTGTTACGAATGCTTGGATCGGAGACGTGAGTGCGGTCATGGGTTGCGCTCATGGCTTGTGCTCAGCATAAGCCACAAAGGTAATGTAAGTCATCGACTTTAAGTAACGTGTATATAAGGCTCGACAGAGTTAGGTGAAGACTTCAGTGCAGGACTTGATGTGCTGAAGAGTTCCTCGATCAAGTTATTTTCTTCTTGATCATCACCGAGATCACCGAGGTGAGTTATGCTTCATCGACACTTTTTGTTCACGTAAAATCCAGATGAGTTCGCCGAAGTGACTGAGAGTTCTGTGTTCCAAAATTGGAGCTGTAGGTAATGGGTCCGAGCCCCTCCTAACTGTGAAAATTCTGTGCAGTCTAGACTCTGATACAGGTCAAACATGG
Source organism: Hyalella azteca (assembly GCF_000764305.2). Lineage (NCBI taxonomy): Eukaryota > Metazoa > Arthropoda > Malacostraca > Amphipoda > Hyalellidae > Hyalella > Hyalella azteca. The sequence continues at coordinate 23,329 of NW_025934328.1, read as the reverse complement.
CCTTATCTTATCGAAATTATACTATTCGGCTTTGTGAGTGAGTGTAGAGAACTTTTATCTTGAAAATGTACCGAACTATTCTCTTGGCATTCTAATGGCTAATCTAAATACGTTCATCAAAATATCCTACTGTTAATTAGTTTTACGTTCATGTGGATTGTGTCCTAGACATTTTTAAATTACAATTTGGAATTTTCTTGAAGGAGAGATCGAGGATAGGTAATTAGAATTTTCTGTTTATTGTGGTAAAGAGAGCATTAATTTTCTAAGAGTTATTATGTTTTACAGAAAATGCCTGTCGGTGACGTGGGTATCACCTTGATAGTAGTGTTGGGATTGACATTCTTGGTTCCTTGCTTGGCTTTGAACTGTATTGGCTCAAATGAGGTGCTTCAGTTTTGTCAGTCATATAACGCACAGTGTGGTGGCCAAGGAGATTTTCAAGTCAGTAAATATCTAGACGAAGACATTTATTCTCATAAGGATGCAACAACGCCAAATACATTCTTCGCAGCAAAAGATGTTATTATCATCAATGCGGGGGGCACATCAGAATTTCCAATGAGAGAACTTTTGTCAGGTGTAATAGCGGAAAATTCAGACGAGGATCTAAAGCTGGGAAGACTGACAAGTGTGCTCGAGCTTCTGATTTCATCCTTTAAAGAGATCTATGCAGGGGAAATCACCGGAAAGCAAAGCAACCAATGTATCAATTGCGAGAAATATTTACCTCTGTGGACGAAAATCAAGGATGATTACGAAAACATTATTGGAACACGATTTGAAGGAGAAAAACCTCAAGTTTTTATTCATACTGAACCACCGAATCATTCGAAACTTGTTTCCTCTTATGGGCCTCGATCTTCGCGTCCTATCTTCAAAGATGTCCAGACCATTTCAGGTTTAGAAAAAAAATTTAATCTAGTGACTGATATCAAACCGGTCGTTTCGCCCGTTGAGAATCGTCAGGTTGCATCAACTAGCACGAGTGCTCATGTGGTTATTCCCAAGGTTGAATTTGGATACAGCATCCATCGTCCGAAAATAGTTATAAACGAAACTCAAATTCCCGCTTCTGGGAACAATGTTACCAACCCCAATTTTCTTATTCCTAATATAACAATTCCTTCGTTACCTTCATCGTATGTTTCATTCTCAGACAAATCTACTACTAAACCTCAAGAACTTTCACCCCGTAGAAGTTACTTGCTAGATAATTTGCTAGGCCCGACCATTAAACCGATCAACTTATCATTCTCTGGCTCATCAGCTGGAAAAGCTCCAGCAAAAATGATCGTTACATCAGATATTGCCCCTGAAAATTTTAAAAGATTACCTCAACATGTTCAGGCTATCAGTAACGATCCAGCAAGGGTAGTAGTGGATGACATAGATTATGCAATTTACGAAGTTCCTTTGGGTGATATAACCAAACCTGAAGGTGTAAGGGGGCCATTTTCATCGATGCCTTTCGCGCCTAAGCATGTAGTGGAACCATTTCCATATATTCCTAAAAACAACCATGATGTTCTAGTAGAAGTAATTGAAATTCCGATTGAAATTGAAACGCCTCTGTCGCAGGATGGTTCGTATCCACAAATATTATCAGAAAAAAGCTACCCCACTCGTACTGGCTTTAACAGGTTCAATTTGCATCAGCCGACCACAGGGGCCGAGTCGCCATTTCCGAGTATTTATAAATATGTCTCTGCAAACAGACTTGATTCGGGAATTAAAAACATTGACGATCAATTTATTATTAGTGATGATTTGAATTTACATTACAAGGTTGAGAACCCACAGCGAAATAATAGAGTTCCTTTGCAGCTCAACTTCAGAGCACAACCGCCTAGTCAATCCAACGGCTCATCGCTCTTTGATGCAGGATCGAACATTTTTCATCGTTCACCGGTGTCTTTCGTTACTGAGAAAGAACAGATAGCAATTCCTTCGTTTACTAACCTGCCATCTCTCACATATGAAATTGATCGTAGAGTTCATGACATTGAGTCCACAAATGGTTTGCAGTCGTGGTTGGACTTTTCTCGCCACCCCGTCCTGCTGGCCCAGCACATTTCGCAAAAGAAGGTGGCTTTCCCGCTTGAGAACTCCAGTATTTCGCGCGATTGGCACCGTTTCCAAACAAATATAAATCGCGAGTTCAAAAGTCCAACGCTTGAATCCAAGAATTCTAAGCTTGAATCCAAGACTGATGAAATTACTTCATGGGAAGAATTAATGGTTTCATTAAACCAAAAACCACCACAGGAAGTCGAATCAGATACGTATTTCGATTACTATGACGATGAAAATGATCTTAATGCACTTTCCTGGGGAAAATCGGATTTATTCAATAATGGTTACGCGATTGATCAGATAAGAAACAATTCTTTCGACCATTTCGGTAGTGTAATTCCTTTATACTTTGACATTTCAACACCTTCGAGTTATGATCTCACAGACTATGGAGCCGATGAGTTAGGTGAAGGTCAATCTATAAATGAAGGTTCTCATATTGACGACTATATGGAGCTTCTGGTTCCTGAAAGTGAACCCACTGATCTTTTGAAAGAACAAGTTTCACCCTCGTATGTCTATGACGACTACATATATCCAATGGACCCTCAAACCGAGCTGACACGAGCAACGGAGGTGCAAAATAGTTTACTGGGTGATCAGCTCCATTATTCAGATCAACAAAACGTACCAAAAGAAAATTCTTTCCCAATTTTTCCCGAAAGACTAAGACTAGATTCGTTACCAAGTTCTGCTGGAGAGGAGGGATTTTATTCAGAGTATTCAGAAACGAAACATGACTATGGTTCTCTACCTGAAGGTAATGAATACGATTCAGCTTACCCAGATTATGCATTTGATTCAAGTGGAAAAGAAAAAATCCCAAACGTCAGCAAGTTGGTAAATTTCCCTGTAAGTAGCAGTGGAGCGAATTCTATCAGAAATTATGTGGAGCAAGCTGGATTATCAGGGACTGTAAAACAGCAGGCAGGTTCTACTGATGGAGGACAAAACTTAAACTATTTTGGGTCTGAAGATAGCTGGGGAAAAATGAATGGTGATCTTCCTTTTAGTGCTGATTATTACAAAGATTATATCAGTAGTGAGGTTACGGACCGACAGTGGACACTTGGATTTGGAAGTTATCTTCCGACCCCGAAAATGGAAGAGGTCGTAAAAGCTGAAGGTTTCTCAGTGAACAGTTTTGGAAACCAGCATCTGTTAAATTCTTTTCATGATCAACGTTTGATTGTCCTGTCATCATACGATGACGAGGCGCTCACATCGATGGACGATGTCGGTGATAACGATTATTATGACATGGTCTATCCGAGCGAAGATAACGGTCTCTCCGCTGCGTTAAACTCCAATGCAAATTTGAAACGAGAAAACAACGGAAAATCGATCTTCAACCCATTCGCACCAATTACAAAAAGTCGTTTATCAAGATCTCTTAGAAGCTTTAACCCTCCGCAGCTCTGCACCTATCAAAACACAGGATGTGAAACTTATTGTGATGGCTTTTGGGTCGTCATACAAGATCGTGACTGGCAAACTTCACGGTCGTTTGATAAGAAACTGAGTGACTTTAGAATTGGTTTTGGGGACGCTTCTTCTGGTTACTGGATTGGGTTGGAGTGTCTTCATTTCCTCACCTCCCGAAGACCCCATCAGCTGCTGGTGGAACTGGTGGCCAGGGACGGCCGCACTGCTTCTGCTTTGTATGAAAATTTCAGCGTCGATGGAGGGGAGAACTTTTTTCAACTTCATTTGGGAAGGTGATATATTTTTTTCCTTTGAATTTCTTTGCCTTTCACTTTTCCATCGCTTTTCATTTCTCCAGTGAAGTTACCGAAATACTGAATTTCACGCTACTTTAATTAAGTTTGATTACATTTTCGGGAGCTAGTTATGTGTTATCTTCAATAAACGTTCAAGTCCAGTGAAATTTTACAGTTTCTCATTCTATTTTATCATCACTAAGGAATGTTATATTGAACGATGGAATAGTTCTGAATATTTTTTTTGCTGGAATCGCCTGTTAAAATTATTCATTCAACTTACAAAATTAATGTAAAAATATGTTTTCAGTAATGGAATTGAGACGGCAGCATAAACTTTACCAATGAGATGAAAATATTGTAGCATCTTCAATGCAAATATATTTCAACTTGTGCCAAAGTGTCTTGATATTATAGAAGAAATAAACAAACAATAAAAAACAATGAAAATTTCTTATCGTAAATGAAAAAATAAATAAGTTCACGTGCTTAACATTAAATATTAATTGTAATTATTCAATGCCTATATATTTCAACTTTTTGCCAAAGTGCCTTGATATTATAAATGAATGCATGAAATAAATGATGAGTATTTTTTATCGTGAATGAACAACTAACTAAAGTTCACGTGCTTAACAATAAATATTAATTGTAGGTTCGTGGAAGGAGACGCGGGTGACGGCTTCAGGCTGGCAGACGGAGCTCTGTTCTCCACCTACGACTCAGGTGAGCAGCGCGGCAACTGCGCGGCCAGGTGAGCAGCGCGGCAGTAAGTGGTTTGCCTGCTCCCTCAATAATTCAAAATAAAATTATGAATAAATTTTGTGTACCACTAAATGAATGAGCGAATCCCGAAAATTCGCTTGTAATATTATTTAAATCAATTATTGTTATTTGAATACATGTTTTGCTACCATTTATGTTAAATTCATCAGACGTTTAGCTGACCAAAAAAACGAACACTACCGAGAAAAGCTTTTGTATATAAAGTATATTTTAAAAAATCAAGACCTGTTATTAAAATTCAAAGAAATCCGTTACAAAAGATACGCCGTTTTATGATCAATATTCGAATTTATTGACGATTCCTGTTCATCCGTTCCCATGGTGATGCCATTTTTATCTCGGACCTCATGGTCATTTTTATCCCAATACATTTTTTGTGCCAATTTTTAGCGCATTTTCACATTTATGGAAAAAAATGCACTATTGTGCTCGCCATGTCCGTCCGTCTGTCCGTCCGTCCGTCCGTCCGTGACCTCAAGTTTTCGTCGACGAGAAAATGCGCTCTCTGTCACTCACTGCAGTGAGTTCTGAGTTATATTTTTGTTTATTTGCTGTTGCGATTCAACGGACAATACGGTTTCAATTCTCTAAGAATTGAACCAAATAAACGGGTGGTCATATCAACCAGAATCTACCGTACTAAAATAAATAAACAAAATTAAAGAAATCGAACCACTATGCACAGTTAAATTTAATTTTTTCGCGCAGGCATGGCGGAGGTTGGTGGTACCGAGACTGTCGAACCAGCTCGCTCAACGGACGGTTCACTGAGGGAGTACGCTGGTCCACATGGCCGGTTCCTGCTGGTATCATAGCTACCAGGATGCTGATCACACCGTCCTTATTCCTGCCTGACGGATACTAGGCATCCTATTGAAATTCTAGCTGGACACGTAATATGAGAAATACTTACGAGTTTCGGAGTTTGTAACTACTTCACTCAATCACTGATAAATTTTCGAGCTAAACCCACCAATCATTGATGAGAAATCTGCCGCTACATGTACTTAGGCCGCTACTTGTATCTCGGCCGCTACGTGTACCGATGCCGCTACGTGTAATTAGGCCGCTACATGTACCTAGACAGATATGCAAGTTTGATTGACGACCAGAGCATGCTTTTTATTAATAATCTTCTTATCCGATTTTTCAATGAGTCAATAATTGTATTTTCTTCAATAATTTTGAGCTAATATTTTAAATTGTACCCACTATACCATTGATATGTACTACTGTCATTTCCAAAGTTCAATTTCAAGTGTTGTAAAACATTCACTTGCTTGATAATGAAAATTGTATTTTCAAAACGTCGCTATCAATTAAAATGCCATTTTTTTAAAGGCCTCCCACACTCACCATTCCAACAAAAAGGGAATTAATTTTATTAATTAAAAACAGGGAATGGTTTCATGTCAGTGATCAGGGCCCCGACCTTAACGCCTCTGATGGTGGCCTACACCGACTCCGAGGGTCACTGAGCTGTGACGCGAGCGAGGAGCGTAACCATAGAGTCTCTCTACGTTCGCCGGACAATTCCGTAATGCGACGGCCAATCTGTGATATTAAAGGACCAGTCGTTTCACCATATGTGCCCGTCGTTTCTAATGCGACTGGCTCGTAACGATACCGAGCTGCCAACGCCGCGTATTTACGTCTCTTGCTATCCTCCGCCGCACGAGCCGCGAACCCAGCAGAAATAGCCGAATTATTGACGTGCGACTCAGCAAAAGTGTCGACGCAGGTTGCATCCCAGCACAAACACCTCCCATTAGGAAATGGAAAAACCGTTAAGCCATCTGGTCTCTTACCATCCCCTCTGTCCACTCCTACGGGTTCAAGGCATGAAGGAACGCCAGCGCTCTGAAGAGCCCTCCTGATCACATCGTTCAGAGCCGAGTGTCATGCCATTTTGTAACCTGCTTTTCGATCTCCCGGCGCCAGCAAGAAATTTTGTTCGACTCATTGAAAAAACTAATAAGAAGATTATTAATTAAAAGCAAGCTCTGGTCTTCAATCAAACGTGCCTAAAAAAAGAGCTTCTGCCGAACTGCAGCAATTCTAGACAGATATGCCTATTTATTAACTAAGTTTTGATAGTATGGCCTCTGGACACGCGATTCAGATGACACTTTCTCACAATTTTTTTCGATTTTGGAAAGTTCAGTTATACGTCAGCTGCATATTTTGCCCAATATTGTTTGGTCTAGCGTTAAGAAATTTACATGGCTTTAGCAAGGCAGGCTGTACAGCTTTCTGGCTGTGATTTTTTGAACACTTTTGTCGAACAAGTAATAAATCTGACATTTATACCTTATATATCTAGAGCAGCTCAATACTATCATCAAGCTCAATAAATTTTGCGATAACTGTACCAATCCACCAAATTAGTTTTAAGTAAATTGTTTCCCAATATAAACTTCCCTAGCTTTCTATAAATAAATTTTAATGTATTATTTCAAATCTATATGTACGAAATTTCTTTGCAATCATTTATCTATTATATCTCAAGATATCTGAGTTTTCCTGGCAACCTAAACCGAAAGCAACGGCCCAGCGCTTGATAGTTTTTGTCAGTAAACTTGGATTAGTATTATAAAGACGTTTATAACCGTATTAAGGGCTAACCTTCCTATTCTATTGTCTCTTAATTTCCAAGCGTCACTATATTCCTCAAGATAACGACGACAGATCACAGACGACATAATGTCAATGCAATTGACCCCACGTCTTTCCATACCAGCAATAGAATAATTTAAAAAACAATTTCTTGTGTGCTGCAGTTTCAAAAACATAAATTGAAGTTGGTTAAAAAAATCATATTGTCTATCCTGACATTCAATGCGAATTTTCTATTTGAGTAGCAAAGAATACGATGAAGTGTTGTGAAAAATAAATTAAAAATTTTCTGTGATGAAAGACAATTCAACAGTTTCTCTAATTGCATTTTTTTTTGCAATGAATTGCAAATTTTGGTTCTCCGTCAACGATTTGTGAGTTTTAGGTCACTACTCGCGATTGAATATTTTGAACATTGATGGCTTTGATTTTGTTCAAAATTCATTCATTTTGTTTTTACTGCTTATATCAGACAGGTTTTTGTTACAAATTCGAGGAAGTTTTTAAATCAACGAAACATTAATTTATTGTCCTTCCCGATCAAACGGCAAACATTAATTTGATTTTGTAGGCACAGGCCCGCACAGCTAGCATGTCACAAATTTTCAATGGGAGCAATGCAATTTTTAGATTATAATTTAATATAAATATTGTACTAAAATTATGATAGCTAGCAGTTTTTTCATAATAGGACACAGCTAATGCATTTATTATCACTATTAATTCTTTTCGTCCATCGTTAGAGAGTTGATTGCTGTAAAAAGTGACTGGCGATGGCCGAAAATTGTGAAAAGATACTACATAATTTGACAAATTTGCATTATGCCTGCAGATGCTTGAAAATAAATATTTTTTCCATATGCTTCTTCAGTCGTGAAAGAAATACCGAATTTGGCTATACATAAATTTTAATTGATCGTTTTTGATTTAGAAATTGAAAAATATTGCTATTTATAAAAAAAATTGTTGTCAATTCAAATAAACTTTGAATAGAAATAAAATAAATAAAATAAATTAGTCAAATAAACTTTGATTAATTATTCAACAAACTAAGTTGAAAGAAATTGAGTGATACGTTGAGCTTTATTCTTTAATAAGCGTTAGCCTGGAAGTTGAAAATTCAGACCAGTTAGTCTAATTGAATGAATATGAGACTTGTTGTAATCTTAGCTATGCCTGACTCGATCGACAATTCTACGGACTCGCCAGCGGACTCGCCTGCGTACTCGCGCAACTGGGCCACTCATAATTCCTTCAATACTTATTGGATCTGCATGAATTTTGGAATGTGAGTATTAATTATCGATACGCTTCTGCAGGAATTATTACAGATTTTTGCATGTATTATTTCCTAACCTAACCTAACCTAACTTAACCTAACCTAACCTAACAGGCTAACACAATAATAAGTCATGTAAAAATCTGCAATAATTCCTGCGGCAGTGTATCGATAATTAATACGCATATTCCAAAATTCATGCAGATCCGTTAAGTATTGAAGGAATTATGAGCGGCCCAGTTGCTGGGCTTTCTGCCCTGGAGTGGGGCTTTCTGCCCTGGAGTGGTGCTCTCCGCCCCGGTGTGGTCTCCACTTTGGTGGCCCCGTTCTGCAACCCTTCAGCCATTGAGAAATCTTGATTTTTTTCCAAGACACCCAATATTGTACCTTAAAACAAAATTCAGTCAAATTCCTTGAACTGTTCTGACGTGGGGCCGCATTGAACAAGTATTCAGAGGCTCCCATAAATTCCAACTAAAGAAAAAAAAAAAAAGAAAAGATATTTTTAATGCTTGGCGAACACGCATGAGAGCTAAATCAAGAGCGGCCTTAGCTCCGGATTCCATGAAGTCTTGAGCCCATTAAAGGGTTTAATTAGATGGCAAAAGATGAATGAAAAAAAACATGGCTGATCGTGGAACGAAAGCAATTCAGAGCCTGACCGTCATGACCATGAAAATAAGATGCCCTCGAATGCTGAAGCAACGTAGAAATCGCACCGAATATTTCTACCAAGTTCAATTGTTCATAGCAAATATGGCTATCAAACTTACAAAACAAAAGTGTATTTTTTCGTATTAACATTCAATTCATTAGACTAGAGATACAACGCGAAATAATATCAGCGTAATATCTTTATATATAATTACTCAACTAATGCAATTTAAAGGCATTGAAAAGTCATTCCTGAATAAATCTCATGACTTCCTACTACCTTTTCCTTGCAATCTGACGTCATTTTTTTTGCCTTCAAATACTGGACGCGTAACTTCAACTAATCATTTCTGTTTACGGAAGACGTGGCCTTGTTCGATTAACGTGGTCGAAAAAATGAAACTTGCTACAGAAATTAAACACTGCGTCAGAATTGGCGTTATTCTGGGCTGTTATTCTGTATTTTTATTTCCGCTCTGTAATTATGCATACTATTCGGGCCAGATTATTTATTTCCAAGCACTTAATCGAATCACCTAATAAAGTTATTTAATCGAACAAATCACTATTATAATCAATTTTATTCTAGAGTGTGGTATCTTGAATTAGGTGTGATCTTTAATTCAACATCTTTTTCCACTCTTAGACATCAATTCCTTTACTATCCTTTCTATTTCCCGTCTAGATTACCTACTTTTCCTGATTTCTTTTGCATTACAAATTTACCAGCTTGGAAATTTTTACGAAGACCATAATATTCGGGTCGTAATATTCGTCTCCACCATATATTCAGGTGATAACTTGTTGCAAATTTATCTTGTTGAATGTCATAGAAAGAATCAATCTGTCAATTATTGAATGAAGAATTTCTCTGCTTTACTATATTCTATTAAGAGCCTGTGGCTCTACAACGTTGACGACTTTTCATGATCGTTAATTGCGATGATCGTCGCTTCATCTGAAGGCTTATAAATCGTACACAATTGTTGGTTTATAATATATGTAATTGAAATCGTATTCTTCGTGCCCCAGTATACAATTATTTGGATGACCACTCAATCTGAATTCGAAGACCGGGCTCCCAAGAATTAACATAATGCACCAATTTGAATAAATAGCATTCGATCTATTTCTTAATTTATTTTGTCCTTGTGTGAGACAATCTAAATTCCCTACAAATATGAGGTGTAACAAGCGTCGTAAGTTACACCTACCTGGCCCGGCCTGCGCACGGCCGCATAAGCACGATACAGAGCGCACGCACCCGTGACATGGTGCACTTCTTTTTCCCACGGTGAAGAAGTGCAATATTCAGTTTAGGGCTTAAAACAAACGGATAGTAAAACACACAGGTTTTGTTTACTCAGAAGACGCCTATGGATTCACTTAAAGGAGTAAATTACTATTTATGTTAATAATCGTGAATCCACCTCACATGTTATGTTCATGAATCGGGCTCAAAATGAATATAAATATTCCTCTTGTGTGGAAAATCTCTCTACAAGGAAAAGTGTATTTACCTGAGATAGAGGCTAATTGATCGAATTTTCAAACAAATGCATTTGCATTAGCAGTGAAAATACAAAAAAAAACGAATACCTCTTTTAGCGAATCTCATACAAAACTTTAGATACTAATACTATGATAAATCAAGAGTTTGTAATATTTCACCTGATCGAAATGCGTTTCGTACTGTTCAGCATTTGATTCAGGGGGGATTTAATTTGAATTTCGATACTGTACGCGTGTTTCTAAATAGATTTGTAATTAAGCAGGGGCATGCGTCAAAGTTTTAATATCTTGCACGCCAAATATCATTTGAAGTAAGTTCAGAAATCCCTATTGCATTTACAGATTTCACTCATCCGTTCCATAAGAAATTTAGATACAATTTAATTCATGCTATCGAACTTTAATGCATTTCCTTGGATCTGTAAATCAGTGAGATGGCAAAAGTCGAAAAGTTCAAATGAACGAATAGGTATGTACATAATGGATGTCCGAGGCGATTCGTGAAAAGGCTATATGCCGCCAAGGCAGTTAAGAAACCAACTTTTGCTTTTTCCTTCCCATTATTCTTCTTGTAAGCTGCAGGAATAAGAAATAAAAATTTTACTTGGCATATCACTGACCATTGAATCTAAATCAAAAGTCACACTAACAATCATGACTAGGTTCATTATGGGTAATCAGAAAATAAAATTGTGACGCATACACAGGTATTTTGAAGCAGTTGTTTGTTGCTGTCGTGCGCCCGAACCTAGAGTTTGGAAACGTTGTGTGGTCACCGAAATTTGAAAAGGACAGAAATTTAGTAGAGAGTGTTCAAAGACGCGCAAAAAGAATAGTTCCGGGCTTAAAAGGCAAGTCCTATGAGGAAAGATTAAAGATTATGAAGCTTCCAAGCCTCAGTTATCGACGTCTGCGTGGGGACCTCATTGAAGTATACAAGTATACGCATGACTTATACAAGGTCCCAGAAGGATTACTAGAATTTGAAACAAGAACCAACACCAGGGGCCACGGCTATAAACTAAAAAAACAGCGTTGGAACACATCCATGCGACAACATTTCTTCTCGCTTCGAGTCACCGACATGTGGAACAGCCACCCTGATAGCATCGTTGACGCTCCGAGTATGAACATCTTAAAAAACAGACTAGACGAAGCTATGCAGGAGCATATTTTCAGTCTTAAAATGCTTGGCAAATTACGGTTCAGGCAATAAGTCCAGCAGCTATCTCAATCAATCGTCAACTATGGAAAGATCGGGTTCAAAAGGCCGGATCCCTTGTGAATCAAGTCACGAAAAGTTCAAGAATCGGCAACAGGCATGGGCCTATTTCTTCAGCGCCGACACTTCTATTCTATTTGAACGTAAAAAGTGTACACAGAATAGATATAAAAGGATTCTAGTAATAAAACACTCACAGCAGCGGTTCGGATCCCTAGGCGATGTAGTGAAGCGTCGACGTACGAACATTAGTCGGTAACTCTCTCGATAAACTGGCGGGCTGCATCCATTTGCCCGTAGCCCGTTTCCGCGAAATGTTGCCACAATAAAACTTACAATCACGTACAAGCGATTGTTCATTCATGTATTAGAACCCATTTTGAAAGAATGATGTATATTAGATCATTCGTGTATATGAGTGGAGTAAGGGTATTTTCTCGATTTTTCTCTCTGGTTTCAATTTAATAAGTAATTTTCGATTATTTTCCAATTTCCGAGTTCGAGAAATAGCAAGAGTTTCATTCCTATATCACCTGCTTATGATTCAGTATTGTAAAATTCCATATCTTCTATCTGGATCTGGCGATCGACGCGAAGCATGTAAACTTGAGCGTAAGCAGGTTCTCTTACGCCTGCCATCTCCATTCACCCAAGAGGTTCTGGTGTGCTTGTACACCTCCCCTTATTGATCTATAGGAATAGTGAGTGAAGAATTATGTTTTCAAGCTATCGTTACTCCCGCTCATTGCATTGTAGTGGAGTTCAGTTACCTGCAGGTTCATATGCCAGTTCTTTCCTCTGACGTTTAATCGTAAGTCAAGTCTGTTTAACAGACTAATAATTTCATTATTAGCGTTAGGTAACAGTTGTCATGCACCTATTGCACTAGTGCTGTTAACTTTAGTTAAAAACGTAATAAGATTTTTATTATAAAAACGTAATATTTTTGGAAGTAGAAGTTATATAAAGTAGTATTTATTCAACTAGTAACGTTCGGATCTAACGGGAACATGGATTGCCCAACGGCTTTAATCTAAATTTGTATGATTGTATATAATTAGATATTAATGTTGGAAGAACACTATAACTTCTAAATCTACATTATAGCCTAGAATGATCTAGAATTGGATGATGCTTCCACACTCTCACTTGCACTATACATGGCGCGCTAATAACTCATTATTTGCAGGATGCAGAGCGTGTTGGTGCAACGGCTAATGCTATCGCCGGCACGTCCAAGGACTCTGATGGAGAAGTAAAATCGGTGAAATGTGATATTATTTTATTGGCAATGATAAGCGATATTATTGGACGATATGTTCCGCTCAAATGCGGCGGCTCTGACCAATACCAGCTCCTGACTCCGCTATTATCGTATTTACCTCGGCAGGGATTCCACTATAATGGCAAATGCATTAAAAAACAATGGCTTGTAATTAAATAAGCCTGATATAATAATTGTCCTTTACAAAGACTGGCTATTATATTGTATGCTTCACACAGCCCAGGGACCGCCGTAAACGTTTAACCAGCAGAATTTTAATAAAATTTTTAAAAATTTTTGTTTCGCACGTCGGCAAAACACAGACGATGCTATATGCACAAGACAGAAACGACATAAATTGAAGGAATACTTATTCAGATCTGGAAATAAATGCAAGAATTATTCATGGTAAGTCTATAGCAATAAATTCACAGCTCTCGAGAAGAGGTTCGAAGTCGAAGCAAATATCTTCAGTATGAGCAGTTGTTCTGATATGTACTTATTGAGCTTTGATTGATTACTTTGGCCTTAGAGCGTCAGCTGCGACATGTGACTGATGACTGCTAAAATAAACACAACAAAATTTATTATCTGCATAACCATCAAACTATTTGATATCAAAACAATCGTGTACAGGTGCAAAGACAGTTCGTTGACACACACGTCAACTAAAATTAATGAAGCTGCATGTCATTATCAAAATATTATAGACTCAAAGTTCATTACTGAGCATGTCAATAGCTAAAATGACATGTGACTCATGGCTGCTAAAATAACCACAAGAAAATTTATTATCTGCACAACCATCAAACTATTTGATAGCAAAACAATCGTGTACAGGTGCAAAGACAGTTCGCTGACACACACGTCAAATAAAATTAATGAAGCTGTATGTCATTATCAAAACATTATAGACTCAAAGTTCAATACTGAGTATGTCAATAGCTAAAAATCATAGTAAGAATGACTAGCATCGTTCATCAACCGTCATCTTTAATAAAGTTGAAAACCAGCACTGGAACAAATAAATAGGAGTAGAGATCATAGAGATTACAATTTTAAATTATTAACTTTAGACTCGACTGAATGTAATTTTTAGGGAAAACGGTACAGTTAATGTATTATACATATTCATCGTTTGAATGTTGCTTGATGTTGCAATTTGTATTTTTGAATCTCTTATATCTTAAAAACTGGACGCGTATATTGGAAGAAAAATATACATAAAGAAACATTACCATACTCATTCAGGACTCAGTTTCTATTGTACAGCTAACTTCAGTCATAACATTATGACTTTGACTGATCTCATTATTTTATGATTAAAATTAAACCACATGAAGTTAATGCAGTTTTTCATACTATTATGAAATTATTATGAAGCAAATAAAACATCTCGTAAATTCACTACATCTTCATTGAAACGAATTTGAAGACCAGCTACCTCATCAACTCAGAATTAAATTATACTAGTATAATCAGCATTGAAAATAAAAATAAACACGTAACAGATAAAACCTAAGTAACGAAAAACTGACAACGCAACAACTAAAACTTATATTCTCTAAGTTTCAAACTGATGAGGGAGTTGGTCTCTGAAACGTTATCAATGAATATATGGTGAATTCACTTGGCGTTTTCTTAGCGGTAAATTCTTGGTCAACGTACGATTTGAGCCGACTAATGATAGGAGAACTTGAAATAATCGCATGCCAACAATCTGGCTGGAACGGTGGTGTCAGCTTGTAAATGTTTTCATCGTTGCCGGCTCTCATAAAACGGGTGGCGTGAATTCATGTGTTGTATAATATAGATGCGAGATGTAGGCACTCACTCATATTCACTTTTTAAAATTTCAACATTGATCCGATACGGCAGAGGGTATAAGCTCATAGAATTTTCTCATCTGGCTTGTGTTGAAGTGCACCAACTACCGCAGCTCGGTTAAGCAATCCTCCCACGCAACGAGCAAGATATACTACCAAAAATTAAGACTCTAAATGAAATCTTTCCATGTAAGTGTCGTTCACTCGTTATGTTATTGAGTTATATCTGTATTTTTCAAAAATTATTAAGATAATCTAGAAAAATTTCTCATGATCAAATGAATTTATCAACGACATTAGTTTCTTGAAGCAGTCCAGATTTTTTAAAGGGATTCCTATTCATGAGAAACTTTTTAATTTTCTTATTTTTGTAGTAGATCAGAAGTTGCATTTTTTCGTTATCCGCTGCACTCTTGATATTATTATGGATGATTAGCTGTAGGACTTGTTCATCTACTTTGTAGCCTATGTTCATCTGGTTTGGTAGAACATTGTTGCGACGGTTTTATTAGATATTGCTTTATTGTTGATTGCGTTTTTTCTCGATTGATAATTTAATATTTATGAGTCACCAATTCTATTTGAAATCCATTACTTATTAGGTTTTGTTTAGAAGTTCTGAGTTCAGGTTGCAAATCACTCTCGGATGTGCAGGTCTTGAATGCTATTTATATGAGAGCGTAAGTACTTACGTTCACTTAGCGAATTTTGAAAGTATGGCCCCAAGAC
The DNA here is from genome assembly GCF_000764305.2 of Hyalella azteca. Lineage (NCBI taxonomy): Eukaryota > Metazoa > Arthropoda > Malacostraca > Amphipoda > Hyalellidae > Hyalella > Hyalella azteca. The sequence goes on along the minus strand of NW_025934328.1, from coordinate 7,644 downwards.
ACCGAGCCGCCTGTCTCATTTGCTGCCTTCAAACTGGAGGGCAAGTGAACCACATGAGATATTTTTGAAGATAATCTAGAAATCAAATGATCAAATGATTTTATGAACAACATTAGTAAATAAATGCAGGTTTAAGGAAGTAATTTTAATTTAACAACGACGTTTCGAGTGTCACAACATTCAATTTCAAGTTATAGGAAGCATTGAATACTGAAATTTTTGTGGAAATAAGTACATGATACATGTAAATATGGTACAACACGAAAATTCGGAAGCGTTAAAATACCTTCGAAACAACCTCAAAGCTTAGGAAATCCGCTAGTAATGAGACGGATAGCTGGAGTCCAATGCAGAAGTGAGAGCTTCACCTATCTTCGGTCATATGACGTCGGGCCGGTCTATGAAGACGATACTGTTGGGTTGCTTAGGCACAGTGGGAGTGTCGGTCTCGTTGAGTTGGACGTTGTTGTCAAGGGTGTCACGGAGCCCATTGAATTCATCGCGGATCTTGAGATGAAGATGCTCGATTTTAATACTTTGAGACCTGGTCTGGTCGCGAGCTTGTCTCATGTGGCAGGGTAAACGACTGCTCAATGTCGTAGTAATTACACCAATGTAGTCCTCTTTGATTGACGTGCGGTTGAACTCCCGGAATGAATTCCTCCGGAATTCATAATATACCGCACTCATTTCTATCAAAAGTTCAGTGTTCAATGCGTCCTATAACTTGAAAATTAATTTTGTCATTTTCGACAAAAGCAGTCGAATTAATTAAGTTAAAATTTCTTCCTGAAACCTGCATTTAGATCAACCAACGCCATCTGAATAATTTTTAAACCTTGAAAATTTAAATCAATGAATATGTATATAGTTTTGCAGGTACTGACAAGCTCGCCCATGAACGTCCGGGAGGCTTCTGCCCACTGCCTTAATTCCGCTCGAGGCTTGAATGCAATCTCTGGGCAGCTTACAGGAGCGGCAAGCCTGGCCAAGCAAACTCTTGCCGTTCTCTCCGGAGACTATAAAGTCAACAAGGTGATTCTAACTAGTCGCTGATTACGATCGGGCGGCCAAGCAGACTCAGAATAACTCTAACCCAACTATGGCGAGTCTGCAACGGAGGCTGAAGCATATACACCAAATTTTGTTAGGGAACTAGGTATTGCTTTGGCTCCGTTACACTTGTTGTAGGTTTTCAGGCAATGTTGAGTTGAATCAACGTCGAAACAATAAAACTCATGACGTTGAAGTAGCGTTGAATATTTGTTTAGACTGAAAATTGAAGCAGCATCATTTTTTCAACGTCGTACATTTCGACGTTGTTTCAGCGTTGAAATCGCGCAAAATTCTGACTTTAAAATCGCATACATATATTCGCGATCTTACCATCAGATTTCAACGCGAATTTAACGTTAAAACAACGTCGAAATGAAAGACATTGAAAAATGTCGTTGCTTCATTCTATGTCGTTGCTTTTCGTTGCTATTCAAAAAATGTCGTTGCTTTTCATTCTAAACTAAAATTCTACGTTATTTCAACGTCGTGAGTTTTGTTGTTTCAACGTTGATTCCACCTGACATTGCCTGCTGGGATATCAAGTGACAGTTTCTCATTCAAGAGTCGCACCTCGGTATAAATTGGAATTATTGTTGTTTCTTTTTGCCTGAATAAATTATGAGCCTTGTAATACGCATGATCAATTTTATATTTGCCTACTATGATTTTTATTTAAATCACAAGTTCTTTTGCTTCGAAACGACTATCTGCTTTAAATATTTGACACCATATGCCTATGATACAATAATAAATCAGGTTATAAATATTTTCGAGCATGTTGAACTCGAAGTACGTGGGCATAGAGTCACTGGATGTAGAAGGAGCGTGAATTTTGGGTGGACGTTATTCGAGATAACTATTTTCTTAAGTAGTGTTAGTTCTCTTTCTGCTATTTGTTTGTATATCTTTTGTTGCAATTAATGACCGAAAAGAATGCACGATAGCCGTTTAGTTAGGCCCATATTTATGTCGGCTGAATTAAATTAAAATAAGTTAAAAGAATTATAAACCTTACTTAACTTAATTACATTTTTTATGAATAAAGATATGGCCATGGGATAGGGCGACGATTACTGAACTGATTCCAACGGTGCCAGACTTCAGCGATAAAATTCCTGTGAATCTTAATGACATCGCTCTACAAAGCAATTTTCTGACAAAAATCTTTTTTTTTTGCCGTCTCAACGCTGGTTTGCAATATGTGAAGTGCAAAACTTGATACTTGATGTTTTTTTTTAATCTGGTTAAGGCTACAAAAAACTGAAGTCAATTGTCTAAATTTATCAAAAATTGAAGTCAAAAGACATTTATTGGAAACTAGAAGGTTATCAAGGCATTACCCGGGCTTGGAAATTTTTTTAGTTCTGGAATTCTAATCCTGTCATTCCTTCTAATCCTTAATCTCGATTTTTAAAAAGCCTATGCATTTTAATCAAATAAAGAATCTTTAAAACCAACATTTTGTACAAAAGTTAGAATTTCTGTTTTACTCCTGTTTCGAAATATCTTGTTGTCACAACTTAAATTTCTAGCGCGAGCGGAAAAGCTTCTGTTTTCATGAGGCAATAGGACCCTAAAAACTGTAACTCTGGCCTATACGTTTCTATGGACGAGCCGGTTGTTGCTGCTGAGTGGCGACTTTTGTGTCATTAGTAGCGCCATTCGAATCTAACTCACTGCCACATTTGCTGTATTGTCTTGGTTAACTCAACTGCCTCAACATTTAACATTAAACTTGCCTTGCCATTTTTTGTAATCCTTGGCAGTTAACCACCAACGACTCCATCAAAATTCTCATCCACTGGCGAACTTACTCCTGGTTCACTTCATCAGCAGTACCAGTACAAATGCAAAGTTTTTACTAGCGGGCCACCATTCAGGCAGTTTTTTTTGAAGAGGGTCAATGATTAACAATTTTTTGCAACTTTGCGTAATCACACAACGGAACACAGATAAGAATATAAACAAAGTCAGCTTATCATTGAACATGATGTTATTAAAAATTCTTTGTATTTTCCACCAACTCTGATGGTCCCAATTATGTGCAATTTACTTGTTCTGATGATACCTCGCGGCGCGGGGGTTACGATTTTTTCCTTGGTGATCTCAAATCCAATAACGACTCCGCTTGAAGGAAATAAACTAAAAATAAGGGGAAGTGCTTATCAGTCGGCAGTGCGTGTGGTTAAAAGGAGATACGAAGAAAAAGCATAGCAAGGGTTAAAAACGGAAAATTTTCGTCCGATCCGCAGCCCGCTACGCTATACGAACTCCCATTTTGATACGCTTGCAGATTTGGCACTCATTAATCCCGTGCATCCCTGAGTTTTGTAAGATAGAATGTATATTGTAATGTGAAAAGGAATATCGAGACAGCCTACGGATTGCAATGATTGTAACTAGCATGCAACCCAGAATGACACATGCTAGAATGTATATTGTAATGTAGAATCGAGGCATGAGGCAGCTCATGAATTATAAAGATTAATGCTGACACTACCAACTGACACCGTACAATTTAGAGTAATCATGTCGATGTGCAAGTTCAGCTGAACACGCTCATATTGTGATCATTTGCGATCTAAAGTCATCATTCACATCATCAGTCTTGACGTCTTTGCAAATATGGAGCATTTGTTCTAGAGCTTTGCCACTTCATCTGAACCAACGCTGAGCACCGAGGACATGGTCTTCTCATCAGATGATGAGAATTTTTTCCACGTGTGATGAAAAAAATTTTGTTTTAACGCACATTGAGGCTCTTTTAGCATATAATTTTCCATGGAAAAAATTAGAAATTTAAACATAATTCTGTCATCGTCGCTTATATTTCCACTTCATTTTATATATTTTTAATTTTTTCAACCAGAAAGTTTAAATTTCCTTTACAAACAGTTAAATCTAAATGTCAACATTTGATTGTGGAGCTATGATGCCACTAGCTGTGGTGACGGATGATCTCTGACAGACAGCTGTAAGCACACGATCGACAAATAAAAGCAACTGTTTCAATAATATCATAAAGCTATAAAGGCAGACCATGTGTCGTACCAAGTCACATGACATCTAGCAGCCTTCTGTTCACGACGCATTTTGCCTTAGCCTTTTGCCGCGCCTTTACGTCTACCAACATGATGAAATCTGTCGGTCTTGTCCTTCTTCTCATAGCAACCTTTGCCTACTCCAGTGTTGAAGGGTAAGTGAACTCAGCAGTTGCATTCTTGCGCTGTGCTCTCCACTCCTGTTCGCCTGTATCCTAAATTATTGGTTGATATTGCTTTGAGCTCTAATTTTAAACAACCATTACAAATTAATGCTGAAAATGGTGCTAAATCATTGCATTTAGAGCTATGGATTTTACTTGTTTTCCTGACTCAAGTGAGAAATGTTTATCTTATGATGTTTCTCGCCTGGTGTTCTTATTCGTATTCATTTCTCTACAGCAGTTCAAACTGTGGATCTTCAGTGGCGAAAGCCATATATGAGAAACAAGTCCTCAAAGATGCCTTGAACGCCTGCAAGTCGGATCGTATGGGAAGTGCAGCCTTGACTGCCCTCGCAGGTCAGATATCGTAAGATTTATTACCATCAATCGGTTGATCTGAAATTTCCTACCATTGCGCTTATCTGTGGGCAATTCATCCAATTGATATTTTTCCAAAACTCAGTTGTAGACCTTGTATTTTTAATTATTTGTGTTATCTAGAGACGTATCTTGAAATAGTGAGTGGAACCATCACAAATTCGTGAGGTTCTAAAACAATAAGAAGCCATTTACGTGTTCTGCAGCCCAAGCTACCTGCAAGGACTACGAGTTCAACGAGGCCAATGGCGGCAAGTGCGATGAAGTTGCAGCTCCCTACATGAAATGTGTAGCTGGAAAACTTGGTTACGTAAGTCAGGAAATATTGCTTAGATGCCTTTTCATCATCTGTCATGAACGCCCTTTTGGATATTAGCTGACACTATTTGTGGTGTTGAACGTGACGGCTCATAATGTTACCAACGCTGTAGTTAGTGTTCCATCAGAGATATCTATTTCTAACAATTTCATTTGTTATTAAATTATATTATGAAGTTACAACCTTTGCAAATGTGAATATAGCACTCATTCATTTATTTGCAGTTGAATTATGGTGGCTCCATCCACTACCAAATGATCTTTGACCAGTACAAGAGTTACGCCGTCGCTCGCGGTACTCTCTGCAAAAACCAGTACGACAACGGTGTGCGGGTCTGTGGCACTACCATCAGCAACTACGCGGTAAGTTTTTCCGAGTTAAGATTATTTCGAATTGAATTTGTGTCAAATGTTAACTTGAAAGCCGAGTGATAATATGATTTACGAGTATGTGGAAACTTATGCAAATCATTCTTAGTTCTTGTGAAAATACGTGTCGAAATTTCAGACCATCCAGCAAGTTTTTTTGATCTGGTAATCCCATTTTCTGATGGCAATACGATATATGATTACCTGCGAATCTGTGTCGCATATCATTCTAACTCTCTCATATTTCTTTGAATAATGTTGCGTAAAGTTATCGCTGAAACTCTACGCATTCTTTCACTTCTATCCACTACAACTGAAGCAGAACTTCATGCCATGAACTTTTTTTGTTGTTGATAAAATGAACCACCACAAACAGTTCCTGGGGAAGGCCGGGTGCATCATCAATGCGATGTACCAGTCTGGGTGACCTGCACAATCTGGCCCTCATGCCTTCATCTGATTGGCGGCTTTGAAGTGTTCACAACAGGTGCACAATAATAATTAGGGGACCACTTTATCCAGTCAATGCATCCACGTGCTGTAAAAATTGTCTAATCCGAAGTTCATTGTAATTTGTGAAACAATAAATTCAATAAAATCCTACATAAAATCATATTAACAATTATTGTTCTATTCAAAAGTGAAATTGAAATACTTCTGAAGAAGTGAAGATTTCGCTTTGTACCAGTATATTTTGTGTCAAGAAATTTCTATTTGATGCACTTTAAATTATTATAATTCGAGAGGTTCAATGCCATATGGCTTGAATATAAGTTCAAATAAAAAGGCGTGTTGCCAATCATTATAAACTTGAATATAATCAAAAATCATAATGTTCTTAGTGTTCGTTGCACTTCAAAATTAGCGACTTGTTGTTGTCTTTTAAACCTCTGTACCGGTTTTTTCTTCTCCTGGCAGGTTCAAAATTTTCTGAACACTTCAAAATGGGAACTTGGAACTTTTACACAGCTTGGACGAAATAATTTACAATATATTAGGCGCATGATTGTTGTTTTGATTGGCCCTTTTGTTGTGGATAAAATGTTGGGTTGTCTGTCGCCCAAATCTTCCCATGTTGAACGCGCATTCTAATCATAAAGTAATTTAAAAATTTATTAAGTAAATACATACAAGAAAAGTAAACACAAAAGACCCAAGAAACCAATAGCAATAGCTATATCTAAGTGACAGCGATGCAATGTATTTAGTTTCGAGAGACACATCACTGTCAGTAACTTGAAGTAAATTTCACGAACATGCATTTAGGGACAAAGAAATGTTAGAGAGAAGACGTAAAGACCTAAGGATGAAATGAGAACTGGAATGAAGGGAAAGAGAGTGGTTGAACAGAAGCCATATTTGTACATCGAATACCATTTGTTTCTGCATTGCATTGAGACATGAATGTTTGCATTGAAACATGAATGTTTCTGCAATTTGATGGAAATCGAGAGTCATCGCTACATCTCAGGCGGAATGAATATTTCCCAACATTCTTGAATAGCTTACAAATGTTTTTTACATTGCTTTGAATCAATTCCATGTATGTTTGAGGCGATCGATAACTCTAAGGATCAGTTATCCGACAGTCCTGGACAAAAAATTGATTCCGGCTCCGAAATATGAATATTGAAAAATGCGTTAATCTCGGAGATTTGTAGCCCCTGACCCTGGCACTTCTGATCCCAAATCATACCTATCCATCTCCAACCTGTCGATTTCGTCGAAACTATAGGAACGGATTGTGGCCCCTGAGCTGAACAACCATATTCAGCAGTCCAGTCTCATGCCTTCAGTCTGCATATCGCCATCTCCACTCGACTGAAACCGCTGTGCTGAAGGTGCTTTCAGCCATTCTGCAAGCAGTAGACCGCGGCAGCATTGCGGCACTGGCTTTATTCGACCTGTCGGCCGCGTTTGACACAGTAGACCACGCCACTTTACTGCGTCGACTTGACGTATCATTCGGTCTGCGCGGCTCTGTGCTACGGTGGTTCCAGTCCTATCTCAGCAATAGATTCCAATAAGTTCAACGCAAGTACTCTTGTTGTTGTTGTTGTTGACCCTCCCGCCTCGCTTAGCAGCGCGAGGCGGGGCCTAGACCCAGTTCTGGATCCAGCGAAGTCGGCCGCCCCAGCGGGCCAGCAGCTTCGCAGCGTTCACGGGGTCCGTCCAAAGGTCACCCACAGACAGGAAATATGTAGGCATTTCAGGGCAGGTGAAAATGCGACGCAAGTACTCTTCTTCTGCGCCATCGTTGGATACTTGCGGCGTTTCGAGGGTTCAGTTCTCGGCCCGATCCTCATCCTATCATAGAC
>NW_025934327.1:0-492 GCF_000764305.2 Hyalella azteca | reverse complement strand
CACACGCGGACGTCATTATCAGCAAGTGACACACGCGGACGTCATTGTCAGCAAGTGACACACACGGACGTCAGTGTCAGCAAGTGACACACGCGGACGTCAGTGTCAGCAAGTGACACACGCGGACGTCATTGTCAGCAAGTGACACACGCGGACGTCAGTGTCAGCAAGTGACACACACGGACGTCAGTGTCAGCGAGTGACACACGCGGACGTCATTATCAGCAAGTGACACACGCGGACGTCATTGTCAGCGAGTGACACACGCGTACGTCAGTGTCAGCAAGTGACACACGCGGACGTCAGTGTCAGCGAGTGACACGCGCGAACGTCAGTGTCAGCGAGTGACACACGCGGACGTCAGTGTCAGCAAGTGACACGCGGACGTCAGTGTCAGCGAGTGACACACGCGGACGTCAGTGTCAGCGGGTGACACGCGCGTCACTCAAACGTCATGTCCTGACTTGCCGCTGCCGTCATGTGTCGGCTCCG
>NW_025934326.1:0-17317 GCF_000764305.2 Hyalella azteca | reverse complement strand
CAATACGAAGGTATTGTGACTGGATACGAAGGTATCTTTAAGGTATTCACAATTCACTTAACGGTATTGACTCACAATTCGCTTTTGCGACCAATGTCCAGTATATTATTTTTTATTAGCACGTAAATAATTTTTTTAGTTTGAATAAATTATTCCAATAATTTATATAATATAATTGATTTAATTAATTTAGCAAGTTTAATAAATCTCCACACTAAGGAACGACTGTGAACTAACATAACGTTCGAGCAAGCGACGGGTAACATTTTCTTTAGAATGTTTCAAAATTTAAAGCACAGAACTATTGAGGTAACATTTTAACCAAAATTTAGTTATAGTGAACTTACAGAGAACATTAAAAATTAGACAAATAATTTCATAAGAAATAACCTCTCCAATATAAATAAAGTTATAAATGATCAAAGAAGTAATGAATAATTTCATGTAAAGAGTAAAGGTACAAAGGAAGCGAACCGGCCGGCCCGTGGGCAGCAGGTTTGGCTGAGGAAAGTTTAGTGAACTCGGCGGGGTAAACCTGGGCACGGTTATAGTCTCGTTATGGACACTTACCTTTCGAGCAACTGATGGGTAACATTTTCTTTCGAATGTTCCAAAATTCCCAACATTCGAAAAAATTCACTATTTTCATTAACCTGGTTAATAACAGACTACAAAAATAACACACCGCTTGTCACTAAAAACCTTATAATGCTCGCCATACCTATACGGCTTGTAGGGTTCGATACCCGCGTAAAAATTACGAAGCAGTTTTTGGTCGCGTTGTTCAGTTTTGTTTATAACATAAATTGTTTATATTGAAGGCTGGCGACTTTAGTGATGTGGCGACGCGAACGGCATTGATGGTTAGACAATGTATATTAATGTATCGGTACCAATTTAGCGGTAGGTTAATGGGAGTTATTATAGGTTGAATGTACCATATTTGGGGCAGGTTTAAGGGGAGTTAGTCATTGTAGGTTGAATGTATTATATTGGGGCACTTTTGATGAGCCAACATCAATTCACTCTCAACCTAACAGGAAGTAGTTTCTTTAAACAATCTAACCGCTGTAGAAACCGTGAACAAGTATGAAACAACGAGTGTCGACGTTGTGGCTGTGGCGGCCATCAGCTAGCATGCCAGATGGGCAATTTTTTCTCGTCGAATTGACGATCTCGGGCTTTTTTTACTGCTAACAAAATCTTACTAACAAATTTTGAATACGAGGCTTTTTACAACACTTCTCTTTTGTTTGTCTCTTTTGTTTGTCTGTCTGCTACAAATCTTATAATCGATATTTAACACACTTCTACCTGTCCAATCGTTCTGAAATTTTGCACACGTGCGCAAAGTCGGAGAAATTGCATGAATCAATTGATAATTTTGAAAATTTAACTTTATTTATAATTTTAAAAATATAATTTAAAAATTAATTTCTTGATATTTAATTATAAAATTAGAAATTCATTGTACATGTGTAACATCGGAGACACTGGATTATTTAGATGTGTTTATCGTCTTTTAAAAATAATAGTTAAACGCATATTATTTGAAGCTTATTAGCCCGTTTTATCTTGCATTGGAGGCATGACACGCATGTGAGCGTCATATCTACGGCCACCGTAAATGTGACGTATTGATATATAAAATATAAAATAAATATTATTTTAGATTTATTTTAATGACTGTAAAATATAATTAATATAATTTAGTAACGGCCACCGTGCAAAGTTCTCGGTATGTGACTAGTGAAAACCGGCTGAATGATAGTGCAACAATGCACTTTTTATCAAAATATATTACCGCTGCTAGCAGTTTTCTATGATATGCGTATCGCAATTCGAGTTAAATTCTATTTATTTAAGAGATTAAATAATTCGCTGTGGAACAGTTCCTTCAATTTTATAAGAAAATAATAAGGCTGAGAATGAAGTCCAAGCTCTAACGCGACAGTGAAATGCCAGGCAAAATGATTATGTCTTCATAATCATTATGAAGATATTCGATCATTTAAAAATAATCTTAATCCGAGGTTTAATGGTGGATTGTCACATAGAATTATTAACTGTTGAGCGTTAATCTCTAAGTACCTTGAATAACAACTAAATTTACTACCTCTCACTATCCAACTGCGTAAAGAAACTATTAAAAAAAATTCAATCGGAAAAAAAATAAATATACGTATAAAAGCTAACCGTCAGTGAACTTTAATAAATTAAAATTACTTTATGCAACCTGCTATTCGATTCTAACGTCATCTGAAGAACTGTTCGACTCTCTGTAAAATATAAATCAATGAATTCTATGTCCACTACGTGTAATTAACTATAATCGCGTTTTAACAGTACGGGACGCAGATGGTATTCATTTAAACTTTAAATGAATGCCTTTCATTTAAATTCATTTAAACTTTAAGCCTTAAATTTTAAAGTAACGGCGTCTTGCGTGACGCAGTACTCGCTTCCTGGTGCGTAGCCATACCCACATACATATGGACGATAAGAAAGGGGTATATTGTACAAATAGTGAAGAATTCTCCAGACAAAGAACATCTTTTTGTCGGGTCTAAATGAGTGAGCATGACTTACAGAATGTGGGCAAGTGCATCGCAACTTGGACAGTCCCACTTAGTCTTATTTCTCTGAGTGCAGGCGGTGCAGATGGCAGATACGAGCCCCAGCCACCTGCCCCGCACGCGGCCTTCAGACCCGGGACCTTGAACGTGATTGCCATCGCGGCGGGTAACGTTTTGTCGGGACTTTAGTAACTTAGACTTAATGTGGTAACGTTTTGTCGGGACTTTAGTAACTTAGATTTAGTTAATTTGTGGTAACGTTTTGTCGGGACTTTAGTAACTTAGATTTAGTTAATTTGTGGTAACGTTTTGTCGGGACTTTAGTAACTTAGACTTAATATGTGGTAATGTTTTGTCGAGACTTTAGTAACTTAGATTTAGTTAATTTGTGGTAACGTTTTGTAGAGACTTTGGTAACTTAGACTTAATTAAGCAATTATGTAGTGAGTTTAATAATTTATGACTTAACATGTAGTAAAGTTTTGTCCAGAGTCAGGTAATTTAAAACTTTACATATGGGAAAGTTTAGTCGTGAGTTTAGAAACTAACGACTTGACACATGGTAACGCTTGGTGTGAGTCAAGTAACCATTAACACGTAGTAACGTTATGCTGTGCGTTAAGTAATTTAAGACGTAGCATACGGTAACGTTTTTTCGCGAGTCAGGTATTTATTACATGTTATAAAATTTGTGGTGACTTAAATAAGTTATGACTTGACACGCGGTAAGTTATTTCGTTGAGCCTCGTAAACATGACACATATTAACATTTACTCGTGTGACAGTAAGTGGTAACTTGTGATATGAGTTCTATATCAGTCCCTTGATAAGGAATAGTAATACTTTATCAAAATTTCTTTTCTGGCAGGAGTAAAATTCTGTGTAAATTTTGTCGCATCATAAGCAACAAAAGTGCCTCATGATCGTGACATTATGACTCTCAACTGTCAAAAAACTCGGGAACAATAGTTATGTATGCAATGGAAGGTCCAGCACGACATGGACGGTGGATGTGTCTGATAAATGTGAAGGACTTCCAGTGACCATGAGCTCCTTAAAAGGCGTCGCTCCGCAGCCCCGAGTACTGGAGATAAGCGCGGGAAAATGTGCACCGTTACAACTGATGCCAAGCGCGGTAGAATCTGCGCATGCTACCTCCAATCAAAATTATTGATGGAAATAGCATTTCAAGAATTTAGAGATAATGACGATAATTCTTTACTGAATGTATGATATGATGTATTAAAATACAATAAAAACATATAATAACATTGTATACTAGTCATTGACTGTGTTTTAAATTGTATATGCGTCAAATCCACGGAGACATGAACAACCGTTGTGTTGTATGACGTCAGTTGTTAGCATCGTATAAAATTATGATGTGATTTCTGTCAGTATATGGTGAAGCTGACTTCAAACAAAAATTCCGAGTTTATCACTAGCTTCGATTGCTGAGTTGTATGGATGCGTTCAAAACTATCCCTATACATAGTATATGAAATAATGTTTATCAGGTTATGAATTAGAAATGCCCGTGTTAAATCCTAAACTATTAGAACCTTGTACCAAAAAATACGATGAAAACATGAACATGCCCTGCATGAATGTCGAGTTATCATGTTATGATGATGGTATGTTAATGGTATCCTCGTAATGGTTATGATCACCTAATTACTTAGATCTTCACATGTGCTGCTACCATCGTATCAGTTACGACCATCGTATCAGTTACGACCATCGTATCAGTTACGACCATCGTATCAGTTACGACCATCGTATTAGTTACGACCATCGTATCAGTTACGACCAACGCAATATCCTGGAAATTCAGTTGTGGGTTCGGCCATGTTGCACCATGTGCGTGTGTGCGTGTGTGCATGAGTGTGCGTGTTTGTGCGTGCGTGTGCGTGTGTGTGTGTGTGTGCGTGTGTGTGTGTGTGTGCGCGTGTGTGTGCGTGCATGCGTGTGTGCGTGTGTGTGTGTGTGTGTGTGTGTGTGTGTGCGTGTGTGTGCGTGTGTACGCTGGAGCTCGCGCCTCAGCCTGTAGCGTGGAAGCCTCAGCGGACCGTCAAGTTGCGATGACAGTAATGCTATTCCTACCTGAGTTGTGCGCTGCTGGTCCTGCNCTTCCGAGGCGCGCTTGGCAAATCCCGTGAAAAGCGCCATGTTCAAGAATTTTGTTGATTATTCTTGCACAAAGGAAGTTGTTGTTGTTCCTACAACGATCGAACCCAAATGTCCAAACAAATTTCTTGTTCATTTGCTGCTCACTCAAGGCAAATTTGACACTGAGATTGATCTTTTCGCCCATCCTTCCTTGATGCATTCTTTTGCAGCCGCTGGTCTCATTGAGGATGTAAATCACCCTACCGAACGTGAAGCTATATCCATAACGAAAAGATACGTTGAGGAACATCTCAGAGTACTTCCTCTTAGTGCAGCATCGTTCGGACGTTGCTTGAAATTAGCTATGGATGGGTTAAAGCATTTTTTCCGTACAAACAGTATAGAATATGGAGACGTTCCCTTGGCTAGCCTGCGAGCAATTAAAACTCACGCCGAGGAGAAATTGCAGGCTCTGGAAAAATCAAACCGTGATAGATTCCTTACGGTACTGCTCAGTTATGATTTTGAGAATGCTCCTGGATTTGATCTCGCGAGTAATGCCCCGGCTTTTGAATTCATCCCAACGTTGACAGCCGACTTTCCCGGTCAATCTCGCTCCTCCAAGGCTGAGCAAAGGCTTTGTTTGGAAATGTTGACATCAGCTATTCAATCTTTCAGTAATATCGGCTCGTCTTTTGTTAAATTTCCTCTATTGTGTGGTCCTCCCGGAGCCGGTAAAACTCACCTTCTGATGCTGGCAGCATTATTTTGCTTATCGAAAGGCCTCCATACCATCACAACTGCGATCACTGCTGAGCGTGCTCAGGTTCTTGGCGGAGAGCATCTACACATGCTTTTCTGCCTACCTGTCAGTCAGAGCAAGTTGCAAAGTGTAAATGCAATCGTAGAAAACTGTTTGGGCAATTTGGTTCGCAACCCGATCAAGTTGGCCTACTTGAAGCGTCTTGATGTATTAATCATAGAAGAAATTGGGTTGTTGGCTGGATATCTTTTTAATGTCCTTGACGCTGTTATGCGTCGCATAAGGGATTGCAGCTATCCCTTTGGCGGCGTTCTTGTATTAGCGTCCGGTGATCCCAAGCAGTTGAAACCGATTCAAGGGAGACCAATTTGGCTTAGCACAAATCTGTACACTTGTTTCCAAGTGATGTGCTTGAAACATTTTGTGCGATCTAGATCTGATCCTGACTTGCAGGAAATCATTGCTGTCATTAGGAAGCCTAAGGTAACAGCTGACGAATCTCAATCCGTTATTTCGAAGTTGAGTGAACGCTGCTTCCCTCGAAATTGCGTCGCATCTTGGCACCGTGTCCCCGATCAGTATCACCGTGTTGTAGGAAAGAATGCTGCCGTTTCTCACGCTGTGAATGTCTTTTTGGCGCAAAAAAGAGAAACTCCTGGTCTTGTCTATTGCACAGTTAAAGCAGAAGATGAAGTCAATACAATGGGAAATAACTTTGTACCCGCGAACGCCAAAATTAGCGACCTACTTTCGAGGCACGTGAAAGAGCCTCAAGAGCTTTTGTTGTATGTCGGTCAAGTCCTGAGATTGACATATAATAATACGAGAGCCACAAAAAATGTCCCACGCTTTTCGCAAGGACAATTAGCAGTGGTAACGCATTTGCCTGATACTAATCTCCAACTTAATGAGCAACGGGTTGAGCTTAGGTTATTACCACCTGGTTGCAGGAATTGCGATATTCAATCCATTCCCGCAGCTTCCCGACCATTCAAGATAGCACCCAGACCCACGGTACCTGTTGTAGTTGGCTTTCAGATGACCAAAGCTCGGAGAATACAATTCCCGTTGGCATACTATGTTTGTAGCACTGTTCATCGGCTTCTTGGCGAAACATGCTCTAAGTTAGCAACACAAATAACGTCTGACAAGAAGGACATGTTTTCCCTCTGGGACCGCCAACAACTTCTGGTGATAATAAGCAGAGTTTCGTCCCTAGACGACATTCTTTTTGTAGGTTCTCGACAAGAGACTTTGCAGGCAATAAAACAACTCCTGAGTAAAACCGAAGATTTTGATGAACACATAGATAAAGTTATGTCCTCAATCGACGTTCTCAGAGATGGCGGAGGCATTCTCCCTCCGACAAATTTGCTGCCTTCCCTCAATACCTCTATTCCGTCTCGAGATTGCGGCTTTGTGTTCATGCTCGTTAGCATTAAATTCCCTCAGCGTTTCAAGTTGGAAGAATCGCAGTCGCTTGAGAAAATGCTCAGAAAGTACAACACATCTGATGAACGAGGTATCAGTCATCTTCGACCTTGGGCAGTGGCCTGCTTCACTTGCGGTTTTCCAGAGGCAGGTTGTCATTACACTAATATGCAAATGCGACTACGCTTCTTGCGTAATTGGATCGACGCAATATACGTTCGCCACCGAAATTCCAGTAACAGCTTTTCGGCCATGATTTGTGGAGAGCAAACTTTCGTCGAATATCGCCTAAATAACGCAGACGCTGCTCAGCTTGTCTTCAAAAAATGCTGCATTTTGCCAGATCAGTTGCCACCAAACCGCTCATTGATGTCGCAGCCAAATATTGGCGATTGCACAACAGTATCTCGGTCATCTAGTACTGCAGTTATTAATCCCCAAAAACGTAGTTTGACGGATGAAACACTTGAAACAAATGCTTCTCGGAAAAAAAGGAAATTTTAACAAACATTCTTTCAGCGTAGCGACAATTGTGATACTTTTTCGTTATTTCATCTCTCGTGTCTTCATATTTAGTGATCGTCCAACCCCTCCATTCTCTGAAGTTCATAAATGACGCGCTTCAGCTCGTGTGCAAGACTGTTGCAATGCATTTCGTACTTATAAATAAATCCGTTAATTGCATTCATTCGCTCTCCCAGCGCATTGTTTTCACTGCTAATCTTATTTGTAAATACCTTCCATAATTATGAATAGGTGCGCTATTGTCTTACAGGGGAATTGTCTTTATTCCTTCTCTAGCGCAATGTTTTGGCTGTTAATCTTGTAAATATCTAAAATACTTATGAATAAGTGCGCTATTGTCTTAGAAGGGAATTGTCGTTATTCCCTCTCTAGTGCAATGTTTTAGCTGCTAATCTAGTAAAGATCTTCCATAGTTATGAATAAGTGCGCTATTGTCTTAGTGGGGAATTTCATCCATTTCCCCTTCCAGCGCATTGTTTTCGCTGCTAATTTTTTTTAAGTACCTTCCATAGTTATGAATGAGTGCTCTTAGTTTTTAGAAACGAATTGCATTAATTTCGCGTGATAAATCACGAAGCTGCTAATCTTTTCTTCAAATAATGCTGCATTCAACTTGTTGAGCTGCTTGTTTTGCGCTCATTGATTTCCCAGCCAATTGTTGGCGATGTCTTATGTGTATCTCGGCATCCTGTTTCTTCAATACGTACTTCCCGTAAACGTATTCTTCACTTGAGGCTCGCGAAACGGGTGCGTTAGCAAAATTCTAAGTACTTATCAATCGTTTTCCCTACCGTGATTCCTTATTTCATCTTTAGTAATTGCTCTGAAATTGTTATTTCAATTCTTTGTTTCTCTAAGGTTCAAGTGTAAATTCTTCCTCATATTTATTTACTTTCGAAGGGCTTGCATTCCAAATTTAAATTGTCTTTTTAGCTTTGAATTTTTTATATTTTATTTTTAACGTGTGTCTTAATAATGTTTGTATAATTGGTAATAATTAATTTGAGATTATAATTTTGTGAAAGAGGTTATTGTTGTTGAGGTTATATTTTTTTTATTGAAATCTAATTCTCATTTGTTACGCAAAGTTATATTATTTAGTATTCAGATATTCCTGTTTTCCGCAGTAACTCTACGTTTTTTTTAAATCGTGATGAGATAGAATGTCGTTTTGCTTCTCATAAAATGTTGTGAATAATTCTCTGAAATTGTTCAAATCACATTCAGTGTATTTGACTTTCATCTTCATTCATATAAATTGTCATATTAGTGTCATGACGATATTGTCTCCAAAGTACGGATTTTCAGTGTTCTTCAAGGCTCATCCTGTCTACACACTTTTCCAGCGTTGTGTTATGGATCAATCAAACTGCATTTGTCGTTGATGTTGTTGAAAATTGTTCTCTCATTGTCGGTGTACGTCGTTCCTCAAATCGTACAAACGCAAGACTACTTATGAGCACCTACCTTTATGCATTTGTGCAGCATTGCATATTTTGATCATCATGTAATGAACTGTTTATTTGTAAATTAGTGCAGGTTTGTTCGCACAAGTCAAGATTATTTTACGTACGTAGTAATGAAGAATTGTAAAAAATTTAGTTAGCAAAATTCTAAGTACTTATCAATCGTTTTTTTTTAACAAAAATTCTTTCAGCGTAGCGACAATTGTGATATATTTGATTCCACATTTCTTCTCTCGTGTCTTGATATTTAGTGATCGTCCAACACCTCTATTCACTGAAGTACATTAATGACGCGCTTCAGCTTGTGTGCAAGACGTTTGCAATGCATTTCATAGTTATAAATAAGTCCGTTAATTGCATTCATTCGCTCTCCCAGCGCATTGTTTTCACTGCTAATCTTATTTGTAAATACCTTCCATAATTATGAACAAGTGCTCTATTGTTTTAGAGAGGAATTGCATTCATTCACTCTTCAGCGCAATGTTTTGGCTGCTAATCCTGTAAATATCTTCCATTGTTCTGAATACCGTAGGTGCGCTATTGTCTTAGAAGGGAATTGTCTTTATTCCCTCTTTAGCGCAATGTTTTCGCTGCTAATTTTGTTAATGTCTTCCATAGGTATGAATAAGTGCGCTATTGTCATAAAGAGGAATTACATTCATTTCCTCTTCCAGTGTATTGTTTTCGCTGCTAGTCTTGTAAATATTTTCCATAGCTATGAATAAGCTCTTAGTGAGGAATTTCAACCATTCCATCTTCCAGCGCATTGTTTTCGCTTCTAATCTTTTTTAGCAATTTCGCGTGATAAATCACGAAGCTGCTAAGCTTTTCTTCAAATAATGCTGCATTCAACTTGTTGAGCTGCCTGGTATCCGCTCATTGATTTCCCAGCCAATTGTTGGCGATGTCATAAGAGTATCTTGGCATCCTGTTACTTTAATACTTACCTCCCGTAAACGTATTCTTCACTTGAGGCTCGCGAAACGGGTGCGTCAGCAAAATTCTAAGTACTTATCAATAGATTTCCCTCCCGTGATTCCAATATGCGGCAGCTGTAAATTATTTTCAAATGTATACCATTGCTATACATCTTGTACCGTAAAAATTAGTGAACTTTAAATATATTATCATTTTGCGCGAAGCTGTTCGTAGGCATATCATGGCCGTTTCTAAAACAATTACAGGAAATAAATAATAATTCCTCATTATTTCGTTGTTCTCATACGACATGTATTTGTTGCATACGAGTAGCATCTGTTCCATACAAGCCCTAGGTTGACATTTCTTTTTTCAAACTTTTGCGAGCATTTGGATAATATTAATAATATCGTTAGTATTCATACAGTTGTGGTAATGTGAATAATCATCGATGTTTATTGAATTGTTTTCTATGTGTCGTGTAGTTTGAACAATAATGGTATTTATTATTGAAGCTGAAAATAAATTTGTTTTGTTTCCTCATGTCCAGCTTTTGTACATTCTCTTACAATGACCGTGATTCTTGTGAAACTATTGCCGTTGCGTATAAGAAATGCTTCTTGTGATTTATAACTGCTTATATGTAATGCTAAATCGCAATTAAATTTTCATATTGAACGATTTCATCTTTAGTAATTCCTCGTAAATTATATTTGATTCTTTGTTTCTCTGAAATTAAAGTGTAAATTCTTCTTCATATTTATTATCTTTTGCAAAGCTTGCCTTCCAAACTTAAATTAAGTATTTTCGGCTTGGAAATTTTTGGATTAAATTTTAAGCATGCGTCTTAATAATGTTTGAATAATTGCTAATAATTAATTAGAGGTTATAATTTTCTGAAAGAGGTTATTGTTGTTGAAGCAATTTTTTGTGACTGAAATCTAATTTTCATTTGGTTTGTAAGGTTAGATTATTTAATATTCATATTTTCCGAATTAAAATGTTTACACTATGAATAAGATGTAGGAATCATTGGTCTATTGATGAAGTTTTAGTCTCTCAAAACATTTGATTCTGCCATTTTCATCATACTTATGATTTACGCGGCAGCTGTACATATTTAGTCATAAATCTTAATTTAAGTGTCATATTGAAGTATTTCATCTTTAGTAATTGTTGTGAAATTTTTATGTCAATTCTTCGTTTCTCTAAAGTTCAAGGGTAAATTCTTCCTCATATTTATTTACTTTCGCAGGGCTTTTATTCCAAATTGAAATTGGGTATTTTTATCTCTGAAATTTTTTTATTTTATTTTAAACGTGTGTCTTAATAATGATTGAATAATTTTTAATAATTAATTTGAGGCTATAATTTTGTGAAAGAGGTTATTAATGTTGAGGTTATTTTTTGGTGATTTAATTCTAAATCTCATTTTCTATGCAAAGTTACATTATTTAGTATTCAAATATTCATGTATTCCGCAGTAACTCTACGTTTTCTTTTAAATCGTAATGTGATAGAATGTCGTTTTGCTTCTCTTAAAATGTTGTGAATAATTCTCTGAAATCGTTACAATAATATTCAGTGTATTCGACTTTCATCTTCATTCAAATAATTTGTCATATTTATGTCATGACGATGTTGTTTTCAAAGTACTGATTTTCAGTGTTCTTTGAGGCTCACCTTGTCTACACTACAATTTTATTTTCTTCCATGATCAACCAGCAAAAAGTTTAGTCCTTTCCCTTGCAATGCATAACTTCAATAAAATGTTATTTGGATTTCTAGTGTTGTTTCAATGAGTTCTTTTTTCGTGTTGATTTGGTTCGTATTAACAAAAAGTAAACCAAAGGATTTAAGATACCGTTTCATAGGAACTAAGCCGAAGGATGTAAGGGACACCTATTTGGAATTTTTATTTTTTGAACGGAATTTGAGTGCAACCCTGAACTTGGTCCATAAAAAGTGTTTGTTTTAACCTGGAACAGGCTTTTAGTGTTATTTCATACTTATTTTCTTACATATTTGTTTGCTCGCCATGTATTTAGAGTCTCTTTCATAAATTTTTCAACTCGTCCAAGGAATGAAACTCAAGCAGCTTCTGTAAACCCCGCGTAACTATGAAAAGTCGACCTGGCAAGCACAGAGCACAGCATCTGTTGCATCAAACAAGTTATGTTCTTTTCTGTTCTTGAACTTTGTTCAGCTTGATAATACGTTGGGGAAAGTTTTAAGGGGACACTTGACATACAGTTTGTCAACAGCTACTGACTTAAAAAGCACTGCGAAGCATTAATTGGTAAGCCAGTTCAGTTCTCGCTCATTCAGGTTTATAAAAAATAAATTGCAATTCAGCATCAGACTGAGAGTGGTTTTTACTAGCTGACCTATCTAAAATGGAGATAGTTAGATATATACTAGAAGCAGTTAACTTCCTTCTAGCGGTTACAAATTTTTTACACTGGGAAATTTTCACGGATTTTCAATTTTTCAAGGAACTCCATTTATTATAAATTACAAGACTTGAACTAACTTCCTGAAACATTTCTCAAACGCTAAAACAATCGTAATTAAACTATAATGGGAATGCACCATTTAGCTACCATCACGATACATGTAAATTACTTGCAAATATTTAGGATATCTTAGATATACGACTTTTTCGTTAGATGGGTTTGCTAGCTTGAAGATGAGGTGTCATCAGCAAAAATTAAAGTTTCAGTGACATTCTCATCTAAACCGTTATTCAAATTAATTCGAAGAGCCCCGGCGAAGACTCTAAATTATCACTTTGACACCTCTTAAGACTAGATAATCACATATAGAATACTATGATCTAGCACTGAAATTCAAAACGTTGCTTCCTAAATGTAAGTTGCAGAATTTACACTTGTTTCTGGAACGTTTTCATGGGTCTGAGAACTATTACGTACTGCGACAGTAGATGTTGCTGGACCTAAGGTCCGCTGCATCTAGCACCTGCTCTCTGAAATATAAGATCCGTCATGACATTTTTTTACTGAAGAAAAGTGGTTATCTCGATGGGTCGATGAAAAGCTCCACATCTGATCTGACGAGGCATGGAGAACCAACGACTGTGTTGTACCATGCAGATAAAAACCTACTTCACAGCACGCACCTTACAAGTTACAACAGCGTCCGTCTACATGACAAAATCTTCAGATAAACCCTATAATGAAAAGTAAGAGGAGCCATCGCTATAGAGGATCCTATACTCAAAACTGATATGGTTCGTAATATTATGGGAATGGCCTATCTTCGAAATGAACAATGTTATCATTAGCGTATCAGTATATCAATTGATAAAGCTAGTGCCGCTCATATCGCGGAATTTGCTCTGACGACTCTCATGAGATTAATGAACGAAAATATAGGAGCATGAAACATGGATTGAGTTTGATTACTTATATTAAATAACTGACACGGAAGAACAAATGAGAAGGGATTTATTTAGTTGATTATGATAATTGATAAGTTTCGACACTCGTGCCTGTCTCTTCCGGTTTTCATCTCTGCGACACTTCAATAAATTTTTTGAAAATATGTCATGAAACGTCAGAATGAAAACTACAATCACATAAATAATTTTTTCTTTTTGATCGAGCAATCACGAATTTGGGGTAATAATCAGATATATTATGATGACGTTAAAGACTCTTACAAGTCCACCTGACTCGAGCGTAATCCAAGACACGGCGTAACACTGGATAATGTCTGCATGTTTTATGAACTTACGAAATTATAAAGAAGTTCAATAACTGTGGTGTAAAGGGTCTGCTGCCACTATAACTCAAGCAAGAGTCATCTGACATAAACAAAATTACCTTATACACACATTGCAAACATTGATGACAATTACAAAAAATTGTCCAAAGAAATAACAATTATCTCGATATAAGAGTAATGATTGGAGGCACTAGAGAAAAAAAGCTTATGTTGGCACAAGAGTCTAGTTTTGTTGAAGTTACGGAGCAGAGTTTGTAGGCTCACAGACTACAACCGGCTCAGGTTTGTACCGAAAAGATTAAAGAATTATTGTCATAAATTTATAGGACACACAGAAGTCAAAAGTTTTGCCTGGATGCGGAAATAAATATCATCGTCGCTGATTTATGATCCACCAAAGATTATTTCCTCCAACATTTGTAGCAGAATTTATGCACTAATGTTACTAATAATCTGTCATCTATTCCGCAAGTTAATGCCATAAATATCATAAATTCAACCTTTTCCTGAACACGATTTTGTTAGATATGGAAAGTTGCCGGTGTTTCGTCGACGCCGTAACTCTCTACCGCCTGGCATGAGTAACAGGAGCAATATTGTCACAAGCCTACATCCCCAAAAAAAGCACGTTGCTAGTGAGCGCAAAATGACTTGCAGTGATGGTTGCCGCCATGTACGACAAGTTTAAAATGTTTTCTGTTGCGTACAAACGTCCTCAGGTTGCTACACTCAATAGTTTACGTATAATTTAAGTTGAAAGTTATGTTCCCGGAGAGTGACATACGGCGGTAGAGGGTTAAGACGGAGCTATTTCGTTAAGCCTATGAATCAAATGCTTCGTCATTTTGTCCGTTTTCATCCTTTCTGGCGTCTTTTTATTTTTTGCTTGCTAATAAACGCATGCATAAAGTATCCTTATAGTTTTTTTTATGCCACGATAATTGCTTCATAGAATAATGAAAGCCACCGAATTTCAGTCATTCACGCTAAACTCGATACCACATGCACGGCAATAACAAATTGTTAATTATAGAACACAAAACTATGTACATATCAGTACGTATATAAAATATGAACTTCAGCAACAGAACCGATATTAAATCACCCACGCTCAAGGATAATACTTTTATTTACCATATTAGCGACCGAGACTCAATGTCGGTGAGGCGATGCATGGCTGTACAATTCTTTCAAATGATTGCTGATTATGCCAATTGACAGATGCAAAAGCGGGATGGTAGTTACGTAAAAATGTCAATAGAATGCATTCTTTTTTATTATTATAAATTCATTCTCCTCTCATCCATCTTGAGAATATTTCAAACACGATTTTTATTGATAACAAATATAGATTATCCTATTGTGTGAGGGCATCAAACTATGTTAGGTAGTAAAGAACTAGTAGTAAATTCATCGCAATATTTTTTTAGCACTAATTTGTAAAAATTATCATTTCTTAAAGAATAGCCAATCGTTGACATCGTATGCAGGATTTAAAAGACTGTCATTTTACAAAATTAAGCGAAAATATATACTACTAAAGATTCTCCAGCGGGCAACTAAGATGTCATCAGAACAGTAAGCAAGCCCACGATTCGCCAATGAATTTGCCACCGATTGAATTTCTTGTAGCGATATGGAAGTCACGCTAATCATGCCATGAATAATTGTGTATGACAGGGAGAGTAATGACATTCGAGGATATAATCTATATTACCTCCACACAATCTCTTTAACTCGTATCCTTTGAACATCAGTAGGTTATAAGCACATGTAATAGGTGACTTTGATAGATAATTTTAATACTACTCGACAGCAACACTTATGTACGAATTAACTTCAACTTTACATGGATTGCATTAGTTTTCTTTCAATATAACAGAAGTCAGGAAATTCGTGACAGGCGTAGAAGCCAAATAATAAGTCGAGAACTGCAAATCGAGCATTTACACTAAACATATAATAGTCATAAACTTTCTAAATTTGCCAGCTCCTGACGCACAAACGAGACCTATGTTCACCTACAGCGAGCTTTGTAGTGGTGCCTTCAGGTGCAAAGTCCTCAGGAACACGATATCTCAGGTGACAACACGAGCTAAGACGTGCGTCCTGAGACCATCCCGTCATAAGGCTCGATTGAAGGAATGTACTCATTGTCAAAGTTTAATANGAGCACAAATGATTGTACATATATTGAAGCATTCAGTGATTCTATTTTGATGGCCGGAACTGAACTAAGGCCTATTGGCTATATATTTTATAATTCTATTGAGGGGTTCAATCAATTAAATTAAATTTGGTTCATTTAGATCTAAATTTTGAATCTATAAATGATTATTTCAGTAAAATTAAAAAATTTTTGGTTAAAAAATTCTTAGTTAATGCGATGATGAATAATATTCGTTTTCCCGCTGGAAAAATCGATCGTAGATTTTCTAAAATATCATTTTGCTCAACAAGGTTTCGTTTCACTATTTTATATATAGAAGTTCTCTTAGGGGCCATAAACTATCGCATGTCCACTGTTTAAGTGGCCTATGATTGAATTCATATCAATGCTATAAAATTCATTGGTTTTCTTTGTATGCAAGATATATAAAACTAAAACTGTGAGAAATTGATTGTATAAGAACATTTATTAAATTATGTTTTAATAATAATTTAAACCTGCCATTATTAATTATTTCATATCGTTTGGATAGTTTTAAATCGAAATTTCGTTACTTATTGCAATTATGAATAATATTCTATCTGAAAATGTGCATTATTAATTTGGTGACTCTAAATTTGATTTACGATAACAGAAAATATTCTCTAGTGTTTTGTCCCATAGCGTTCTTTTCGTTTGAGCCAGTGAGAAGGAAACATCTTATCCAGGTAAAGTGATAAATATTCAGTTTGTTCATAATTATTTAGAATTAGCCTATACTGTTCATTTATTTAAAAATGTTGTGTTTTTGTAAAGACTGGTAAGCGATTTTCCCGGTTTAAAGTGGTTATATTAGCTTTTGTCAGGATGAAAGGTCCACTATTTTGTTTAGGCCCTGAACTGAACGTGGCTGAAGTAGAAAATCTCCAATTTGTGATTGACCGCGAGCAGACGCCACATTTTAGTCGGTCAGTAAATGGGCGACAAGTAAATTCTAGTGATTATAAGAGTTTTTTGTGGTTGTTCATTCCATCTAGATTAGTTGTAATAATGTTGGCGTCTTAGCATTGATTCAATTACCAACTCATAAATATTAACTTACATTTATGAAGGAATATTCTGGTGCACATCACACCCTATATTTAATGGCGAAGGTATGTTTCAATGATAGGTTGCTTCAACTAAAATCACTACATTCCATCAGATCAGAGATTCAGAAATATGCCAATATTTTTGGAGCAATTGAAATCAATCGCTGCTTATTTAGTTTTTTACCAAAAGTGCCTGATCAGAGTCATCAGACTGCAGTGCAACATTCCAAATGTATTAAAAATTTGTCATTTTTGAGCCATGAGATTTCAGAAACAAGTAGGGAAATTCCAATCCTGTTAAAATGAATTACCTATTATTTAATTGTTTACAAAAGTGCATGATAGACTTGAATTTGTTGGCTTGTTGCTGGGACAGTGGGACATAGACTTGAAGGTTGAAGCATCATCACACATGAGATTTGGTGTAATCAGATTGATCAAAAGTTGATAAATTCCTACCAATTTATGCAGTTTAAGAGTATTAACCAATGTATGCAGGAACTTGCTGCTGGATGGCAATAACAATTACTTATAAATGAATA
>NW_025934325.1:0-2021 GCF_000764305.2 Hyalella azteca | reverse complement strand
GCCAGAATATCTGCTGCATGGGCCAGAATCAGCGGATTCAGCTCATCAGGGCCTGCCGCCTTGCTTGTATTAAGGTTTGTCAGGATTTTTCTGACATCTTCATGAGTGATTTCAAAATCGTCTAGGGCCTCACGGTAAGTATCCTCTTGTGTGCCAGGCACAGGCCCGTCATCTTCAACAGTGAATACCGTCTGGAAGTATTTATTGAGCAACTCTGCCTTTTCCTTATCATTTTTTGTTCTGGAGCCATCTTCTCTCTTCAGGTCCGCCACGCCCAGTCTTGTTGCAGTCTTAGATTTCACGTAAGACCAGAAGGCTCTGGGGTTTTTCTTTGAGCTCTCAGCGATTGACTTCTCTAGTCTTTTTCTTGCCCTGTGGCATTCGTTTGACGCTTTATTCCTGGCCCTTAGATATGCAGTATAGTCTTCACCTGTTCTAGTCTTAAGCCACCTTCTAAACAGTCGGTGCTTCCTTCTAACACTCTCCAAGGTACCACCATCCATCCACTTTTTACGTTGTGACCTCCTTGAGACTCCTTTTGGCACAGCCTTATCAACAGCTACTTGAAATCACTCATGAAGATTTGGCTGAAGTGCCGCTTATAATTTTCGGTAATTTCGTTATTGCACTTGGGACATCGGTTGTAAAAGATTGGAGTGCATAATGCTTGCATAAACTATCGTTGACCTGCGTCCAAATATGCTCAGCTACCGTACTCTCTTTCATTAAGTGGCAAGAAGGCTAAATGACTTCGTTATTAATTTGATAGAGGTAAGTTATTATCTTAATGGTCTTTACGATGCGAAATAAAAAGATCATAGTAATCGTGAAAGGGAAGCACCGTGATTTCCTTATTGACTAATTCCCTGAAACACTCGAAAATTAAGAAGCAAGAAGTTAAAGGAATGGTTTGCGTACAAACTTATGTAAAAATTTCAAGCAGGTCAAAAGTAAATTTGTATAACGCAACACGATTATTCAATGAAAATTATCATCTTGATTTGGGAAATTGTTTTTGATTTGTTATCGGTCGTTGAAATATTGACCGTATATCAAAATTCAACTTTATATTGATCGTCTAGCAGCCTGTTAAAATCCGCACAGGAAAGCGCTTTTGTGTAGCAGGCAACGGACCTTCAGTCGTATCATCCGCCGTCCGCGCGCGATGCAATTTCGACGAGTTTGATGGTCATCTGCAATTTTTTTCTGCATCTATCGTAAATACTAAATACCTAGTCCACACTTCTCATTTCAATTGATTAAAATTTGAAAAGCAAGACTGTCACAGGTTCTCGAATTCAAGGATAATTGTTATCGCCATCGTTGTCGTCGTGGCACTACTCATTATACGGTTGTAAGTGTAACTTGTAAACTTAAGTCGTAAGTACGTAGGGGACAGCAGGAGTGACGTCTGACTGACACTGACTGGCCAATAACTGAATAACTCTGGCCCAGACAGAGTCGATAAATGCTGCACCCGGTCCCGGTGCACAGTAACAGGCGTAATTCTATATATGAATTGATATCTTAAATTGGTTCCCTGACATCTCGTCGTAGGAGACAATAGAGACATTTCATCATTGAGTCATTAACTGTCATTTGAGTGATTGACGCATTTCATATTCAACATTGATATGTTTCAATGATTTCATATATATGACTATGGCAATTCGTAAATGCTATATTGGAATAATGGAATTTCAGTATGAGTAGGTAGCTAGAATCTAGATGAGGAAATAAAAATGAAATAATTAGGTATAAAATAACTGTTGGTTGCCTTGCCAGATAATTCATCAGCCTCAGGTGGGAATCTTGCAGGCTGAAGCTCCAAGCCTCCATATAGTGATATACAGATACCTACCTAGTATACCTAATACCTATACCCATAAATGGCGCTTATGACAGGAAACCCTCATCATTATTCATTAAGATTACCTAGCCAGGCTAGCCTGACATGGTGGAATTCTGACAAGGGAGGTACTTATGGCGCTCCGGGGGGAGGGGGGCGCTCCGGGGGGGAG
>NW_025934324.1:0-1844 GCF_000764305.2 Hyalella azteca | reverse complement strand
AGCTAAGAGTTCTCTCTGATACTGATTACTTTATTGTTACCTGCGGAGCTAAGAGTTCTCTCTGATACTGATTACTTTATTGTTACCAGCGGAGCTAAGAGTTCTGTCAGTGTTGATAACTTTATTGTTACTGGCGGAGCTAAGAGTTCTGTCAGGTGTTGATTACTTTATTATTACTAGCGGAGCTATAAGAGTTCTCTCAGGTGATGATTTCTTTATATTTAATCATTGGAGATACGAGTTATTAACGATCATGATTCCCCTTGCTGCATTGTACGATCCCTTATTGTACTAACACATGCAAACATCAGAAAGGATCACTTGTGCCGAATAAGTGATCGAATTAACATTTATTATGGACGTAAGAATGACAACAAGGGGCTTATTGTTGGAACATTAACTTAAGTAGCTGTCGGCTTCCCGCGTCGTACGTTAGTCAGAGTTCGTTCAAAAAAATATGGAGTCCACAACCTGGATTACAGGGAAAAGTTGCTGTCGTCTAAAGGCCCGTTTCCACTATGAGACTCTGCGAGACTGACGATTGAAAAACTGGCTTTTTCAGTCCGGACTGAGGCAGTCCGTACCATCGAGACTGGAGTGACGGGGAGTCAAGCGCTGTTCAATCTTTTACTGGACTTGCGTGACGGGCTCACGGGACACGGGCAAGCGGCAGTGTCGCTGTGACTTTCGTTCAAGGAGGTTGTGTGCTGGGCTGGCGCTCCAATAGACGCACCATTGCCTGCCTCTTTGCTTAACTGACCTTGTCGCACGACGGAGACTGGAGCAGAGATGTCACTGAAAGGCTTATCGATTTATATAGAGAGGCACCTTGCTTCTGGCAAGTAAAAAGCTCTTTTTACAGGGACAGAATCTTGAGAATTAGAGAAAATAAGTAAAGAAATGGAGAAATTATATCCATCCACGAACATCGAAAAATGGAAATAATACTTCCTATCTTCTCATTGACCGATTTTATCTGTTTATTGACATAGATTCACTCGTCCGTCAATTAAAAAATCTTAATTATCATATTGTACTTACAGTGTATGTATACTCAGTAAATAGTAAATAAACACATTAACCAATAATAGTAATAGCATTTGTGAAGCACGCTATGATACCTATCTAAATCTATAGACCAAAAACCAGACATGGTTAAACATTGTGACGTATTTATTACATTTAATTTCCTCGACACATTAAATGTATAATAAGATAATGCTGTTTCTTAATCCCTTGGTGAATGCATGTTATTACACAGATAAACTATGTTAATGATAAGTTTGAAACCATTTTTGCGTTTCACAACTGCTATTAGGTAAATAGATCTTTGTTTGCTCCTGCGCATAGTGACAACAGCTAGTAAAAGCAAGAGCGGCAGCATGATCTATCTTCAAAGGCCAGCGAGTGCGGTAGCCCAGACGGTCAGTCTCGGTCCCAGCACACGCACGTAGTGGAAACGCGCACGCCAGTTTTCAAGTCCAGGGGCCATACTTTCAAAACTCGCTAAGTGAACGTAAGTACTTAAGCTCTATTTTCTAGTCTATGATTGGTGGATTTTGCTTGAAAGGCCGTCAATGATTGGCTGATGAACTTACGATCTCTTAACTTTTTTTTTAAAGTATAGGCCCAGGCCAATCTCAATCCTTCAGAATCAGTCCCGTAGTGGAAACGGGCCTTAATGTATTTCGTTATTAAGAAGATAATTCAGTCCTACGTGGTAGGTTGACTCTTCGATGCAGCATACATTTTGATTTGAGATTATTTTCTAAACGATATAATATTTGCATGCACGTATGAAAAAGCAGTTCAAGGAGATGAAATATTTACACAGTAATCAATAT
>NW_025934323.1:0-1333 GCF_000764305.2 Hyalella azteca | reverse complement strand
ATCCGGGGTGTATTAAACAAATTTAAGTTGATATGCATGAAAGTTACGTCTCTCCTGGGATGACGTCATGCATTTAGGGTATGTGCATGCTTCCTAGCACTCCGCGGGTTCTCGGCATGCTGGTCGCATATCCGCAAGTGTACTAAGTATTAATATAAAAAAATTTCGGAGAATAATTGTTAGAAAACTAGTAGATATTATAATCATCTTCAAAATGGATGGTCAATTCGCTGCTAGGCAATGAAGTATGTGCGGATTTAGGAGGTGCAGATCGAGGTGTATGAACCGGATGTCGCCAACTGGACATCCCCACAAAAAAAAATGAAGCAATGATGCGCGTGTATGAAATAAGGGGACTGTCACTGAGCTGGAAAAATAAGTTTTATCTACGTTACATAAAGATTAGAGATTTTGTCTGCTTGGATACAAAACTTTGTAAATTTGACGTAGATTTTTTGCTCACGTATACCCAAACCTTCTCTACTTTTCAGAAGATCAATTGAAAAGCTTCATCTCAAATATTTAGAAGAATTTTCACCGGAACTAATGTAGAACCTAAGCCTTTCAACGCTCAGAGCGGCTGAGTAGTTAGTACGAATTCAGGAGCGGAAGAAGAAGCTTGTTCAACAGTGGGAACTATGATAGAATGACAGGTAATAAGCTCTGTTTTCCTGCTGTGAAGCCCTGTCTGCTCAAGGTATCGTGGATGTGCGACTGGCATGAATAAGGTAAAATTCCCTTCAATATTGCACGATGGGAAAAATATGCAAAATTTCCCTATTCCTTACATGAATCAATTATGTTTCCTTATAATTAAACTTGAATTATGATAAGTGCTTACATCATTAATATGCTTAAATTGCAAGTTAATCGATAATTTGAAAGCATTGAAAACGCCAAGTGGATAAATCTTTTTTTTTTTTTCATTGGAAACGTTGCGTTCTGATGATGGAGATATCTCTTAATCGTTTTAAATTCTTGTTGAAATTTTATTAACTATTATTATTCGACGAGCTTTACGTAAATTTTTATTTGAGGCATTCTTAAGTAATGGCATATTGAATGAAGAAGCTTATTTGAGGGATAACTGTGTTATATTATCAACTGATGAGACTAAATAAAAGTCTAATATTTTATTTACAAAATCTGTTTCTGCAAACTATGCTCCTGTTAATTATCTCTTATACAGAATTTTTTACCAACTGATGTTGCTAAATAACAGTTTATTATTTTATCTACAAAATCTGTCTATGCAAACCATGCTCCGAGCATCATTCTTTTTGACCGAACATTTTTCAGCTTAATTTTGATGACTCACGGCATTGGCTGCATG
>NW_025934322.1:0-10928 GCF_000764305.2 Hyalella azteca | reverse complement strand
ATAGTTACCTTACTGAGAATCATAGGTTGACAGATTAGATAGTCTCCTCCGATTAGTAATTCTAATAACTGAGTGTTTTATTAATCATATATCCACTTCAACTTGCTATGACTGTTGAATAGAACAGTATTTAAATATTTACAACTCTGCAGTTGAGACTCTACGTGACGCCGATAGTCCGTCCCTTATTCGGCCGTGACGTAAAAAGAGGTCATCTCTCTGATGTGCGCCACCGCGATGAGATCTAATCTTTCAATGGAAGCAATATCACTCCCATTAACGCTTTAATTAGGATCATGAAACGTTCATTATGAAGCAACTCATTACCGACCAGACCCTTCAAAAATATAACTCAGTACTCACTGCAGTGAGTGACAGAGAGTGCATTTTCTCGTCGACGAAAACTTGAGGTCACGGACAGACGGATGGACAGACAGACAGACAGACGGACATGGCGAGCACAATAGTGCATTTTTTCCATAAATGAGGGAATGCGCTAAAAAGAGCTGAAGAACCCATCGTACAGCTACAAATGTAGCTGATAATGCTACTCCCTAGCCATTTTATGGCTGATTATTATTGAATCAAATGAATTTTTAAACAGGAAATTTTATATGAAGATAAACCTACGAAATAGTTTTTTTTTTCTTCATATGCTGTAGCTATTTACGTAACGACTGATAGTAAACATGATGAGAACACGTGTTAACATGTTTCAAAGTAGAAGGGGTGGCACGGTAATGAAGCTGGAAGAAAAACTCAGTTTATCTGTCACCAACCATAGTAGGCGCAATGCAGCTGGAGATCGGAGACACTACACTGCGATTGTAGGTCAAACATAGTGGATCTAATGAATCGGAATAATTTATGGGAGAAAAGTCACATAAGCAAATAATATTCATATTCGGATGTAATAAATTATTATTGAAATTACTGCTACAACACTAGGATATCAAACCTATTTTGGCTAGAAAATTTGTAATTTCGCGCTGATAATCTATTCCGAGAGTTGGTAGCACTGCAGTTCTGGCGATTTAGTCGGGATCTCTTCGTCGCAGTGGCAGTGCCTAGGATCAGTGATCATCAGTCGTTACTTCGACACGTTGTCGCGCGGTTGTGTGACGCGTACTGTGACACCGATTAAAAGAGCTCACGCGATCGACGGTTTTAAAGCATCTTTTCAGTTCTGTATACCCCTGCCATATTATTCAGTCTAGGCATGGGTTCATTTAAAATCAGAAAAATATTGCTACTAGATGGAGTTGATGCAATTTGTGCTACTAAACTGGAGGCTGCTGGGTTGGAAGTTACCATCAAGCCTAAACTTTCCAAAGACGACTTATTGAAGGAAATACAGGTAGGTCAGTATATTATGATACCAATCATTTTGAACGGTAATTTTAGATTATCACAAGAAATAATAAACAAACTAAATTGATGCTATGCTCTCATTTATATGTATATTTTTACGTTTGAATTTCACTTTTATTGTATAAGTAGGTATATAGTCGTATACTGAAGTAGCTACTATACCATAGGATAATAGGATTAGGTATAGCCTTCCGAGAAGANGTCATCGCGGCATGAGAGGCCACATGTGAGGACAAGCAACTGTCCAGCGGTCATCGCGGCATGAGAGGCCACATGTGAGGACAAGCAACTGTCCAGCGGTCATTGCGGCATGAGAGGCAACATGTGAGGACAAGCAACTGTCCAGCGGTCATCGCGGCATGAGAGGCCACATGTGAGGGCAAGCAACTGTCCAGGGGTCATCGCGGCATGAGAGGCCACATGTGAGGGCAAGCAACTGTCCAGGGGTCATCGCGGCATGAGAGGCCACATGTGAGGACAAGCATTGTCTAGTGGTCATTGCGGCATGAGAGGCCACATGTGAGGGCGTTTAGAGAGCCATGTTGACCTAAGGTTCATCTCTGATGATCGCATCAAGTTTGCCCTCTGAGGAGAGTCTTGGTTTGTTGATTTGACCGTAACTGAGTGAGAGTCGTAGCTGCTGGCTCTGCACGAGAGGAAATACTCGTCCGAATCTATAGCAACGCGGTCAAACGGTAAATGTAATTGGTGGATCTTATCAGGCTTACAGGCTTAAATAGATTGCAGTCTACAGGTACATATGTCAGTCCAAGCTTCAGAAGCGATGAAGCTGAATCTGAAGTTTCGAACTTTCATGATGCATCTGAGTCAAGGTTGGAAACTGCGATGCCATCGAAATTATATTAAAAAGTTTTCTAACAAGTTGAAGCAGTTCGTGAGCAAATAAATCAAACCTGTCGTAGGTTTTGGAATAAATTATATTACATTTAAGGAGATATTTATGAATGATTCGTCAGTGGATGAGTTTCCGAGGTATACGCTAACTGGTGGATTTGACGATATAGCGAAAATCATACAGCTGCATTTCGTCCCTCTTGCAGCACGCTTATGTTGATTGCAGCACCAACTTATTAGGTGGCAAGCAGCTCTCAACTTTGTGTTGCTGTGGCGTAGCATATTTCGGCACCATCAACAAGCAACCGCCTGTACCTATAATATAAATTATCTCATTTCCATATCTAGGCTGCATCGAATAGAAGAAAAAATTCGTTCAAACATTAAAAATTGAAATCTAAGAATTGAGTTTCTCATTCGGTTGTTATCGAGAGAACTCCTTAGTCCGAATAAGGCGCTGTTGTCACTTCGCTGCCTGGATATTTTCCACATAACAAAGTATGTTGAAAGATTAGGTTCACCTTTTTGCAAGTTAGGCGTGCGACCTATGTTTGCTTCTCCTTTTCGATCCGCACTCGCTTCGCAATTGACTCATAATTTTCTTCGTTTTTATTTTAATTCAAATTCGACGAATTAGATAGTGGACACAACCGTAATACAACTTTAATTACTCATTATTTTTAAATTTAATGTTTGTGCTTCAGGAAACCCAGGAAAGTTTGCTCTGCATTACACGCGCACTCGCAGTTTATGCACTCGCACCAACCACATAACCGCTGCTCCATGCGCTCTTATAGAGCCCATGGCGTGCACGCTTCATGACGCAGCAATGGCGTCTTTATAGGCTCTCGTAAATCCCAGTTTGCGATCAATTATTGCTAAGTTATTGCTATGGATACCGCTGCTTCTCAGAGGCAACATAGCATATAAATTTGCTGCCAGTTCCGCTGGTGATGAGAGTTGGGGATGGCAAGCCTGAGCGGCATCAGCGGATATAGCCAGGCTCGCATGCAGCTGCCTACATGCATTATTGAATGTCGTTCTTACATATGCGTGGGCTCCTAATGCCCGGTTGTATTTATGAAGCAGGTGCTCACATAGTTTCATTTACTCACTCTTTATGAGCATTTAGACTGAGCAATTTAGAATTTTATTTACAAACAGTATATTATGTGAAAAACGAAGATTTTCAATGGCATATTGGAACATTTGTTTTCAGCGCATTTTCTCATTTATGGAAAAAAATGCACTATTGTGTTAGCCGTGTCCGTCTGTCTGTCCGTCCGTGACTTCACGTTTTCGTCGACGAGAAATGCGCTTTTTGTCACTCACTACAGTGAGTGACAGATTAAACAATTTTGACACACAACAATTTTTAGCCAAACTTTGGATGTTGCAAAAAAGTCACTAGGCCCCACAAGGAGAAGCCCGTCAAAAGCCCAATCAAAGAGATCCCAGTACGCAAGACATATAAGCAAAGATCAGTAGTTAGTTACTAACAGCCACTATAAAGGCCAGGGCAAGAAGACAGGGTAGCCCAATAGTAGCAGTTCAGAGTATTAGGATTGGAGCAGTGAGCTCTGGGTTCGATCCCAGCTTCCTGCAATGGCAAGGTAGTCAAATCGGCAAGGTAACCGGATAGTTAAGCAACGCAAAATTGAAACAGCGAATTGCGAGTTCGAGACCCCCAACGACAGTGTTCTGCGATGTTCACAATCGGCGACAGTCGATTAAAGCTGACACCGCTATATACCACACTATACTAAACGCTGACACCGCTATACCATACTATACTAAACGCTGACACCGCTATACCATACTATACTAAACGCTGACACCTCAATACCTCACTATACTAAACGCAGACACCGCTATACCGTACTATGCTAAACGCTGACACCGCTATACCATACTATACTAAACGCTGACACCGCTATACCATACTATATACTAAACGCTGACACCGCTATACCATACTATACCAAACGCTGTCACCGCTATACCATACTATACCAAACGCTGTCACCGCTATACCATGCTATACTATAAAAAGCTAACAGATGGGCTCGCAGGACACAACTCCCTGCCCGCCACATGACAATGCGCACGCTATCTTACGCTGTTTACAAGTTCAGTCATTGTATCTGTTTACATGTTTAGTCTCTGGCTACTGATATATTGGCGTATAGTACGGTTTAGCGGTGTTTAATCTCTGGCCACTGATATATTGGCGTATAGTACGGTTTAGCGGTGTTTAATCTCTGGCCACTGATATATTGGCGTATAGTACGGTTTAGCGGTGTTTAATCTCTGGCCACTGATATATTGGCGTATAGTACGGTTTAGCGGTGTTTAATCTCTGGCCACTGATATATTGGCGTATAGTACGGTTTAGCGGTGTTTAATCTCTGGCCACTGATATATTGGCGTATAGTACGGTTTAGCGGTGTTTAATCTCTGGCCACTGATATATTGGCGTATAGTACGGTTTAGCGGTGTTTAATCTCTGGCCACTGATATATTGGCGTATAGTACGGTTTAGCGGTGTTTAATCTCTGGCCACTGATATATTGGCGTATAGTACGGTTTAGCGGTGTTTAATCTCTGGCCACTGATATATTGGCGTATAGTATGGTATAGCGGTGTTTAGTCTCTTGCCACTGATATATTGGCGTATAGTATGGTATAGCGGTGTTTAGTCTCTTGCCACTGATATATTGGCGTATAGTATGGTATAGCGGTGTTTAGGCTCTTGCCACTGATATATTGGCGTATAGTATGGCATAGCGGTGTTTAGTCTCGCGTGGACCGGATGACTATCAGGCTGTGGCCTCAGAACGAAAAATTCGTCGTTATAGCGTCAGACGCACGCGATGGAGATTCTCCAGCAAGGACTCCAGCAATGAGAAAATCCAAATGTGCGCAGTTCCCACTTTGCATGTCTAATGCGCACCTCTCGCATTCGAGTTTCGTCAGACTGCCAAAGCGAAATTTCTCGCGCCTTTTGCTTCGTGAGAAATACGACGTATCAATAGATACACGAAAACAATCAATACACGATCGAAACACTCAATACACGGAAACAATCAGTACACGAAAAAGCAATTAATACACGAAATCAATGATCAATCAATGATCAATCAATACACGAAATTGTTTGATCAATCAATAGACGAAAACAATCAATACAATGATCAATAGAAACACGAAGTATCAAAGCTTGTATTTACGTTCGCGAATGCCCGCGAAACTTTATAGAACCTTTATTTGGGCGATGCGCAAAATCAATCATCCATTGAGCTGTAAAGTTCTTGAATATATACGACTGAAAGTCTAACTTTATTACATCAATTAATATACCTTTTTTCGTTATTAATGAGTCAACTGAACATTAACATAAAATGTCCATTTGCTGCCAGTTACGTTCAACGGCATTCAGCCATTCACCATTCATTCAAACTCAAGTCAACGACAATGACCTGACTTGGCGCGTACTTTTCCTGTCCATTTCCTCTTGGCGCATACTTTACTTCACACCCAAGTACGAATTACGAATAGAACGAATTTGTTGTTTATTTATGATTCTTATTTAACTGGTGATTTACACCTCAGGCGCTATACGTAACTGTAATACGTATATAGCAGGTGCGAAATTTTAATATCCCATTTTTGTAATGGTTCATGTTCCCAACATGACCAGGCATTCCTTGATTCTCGACACAACTATTTATTTTGACAGCCATCGATAAGTTAAGTCGTCTCAAGCAGTGCATAAGTTATTACATGCACAAGTTCCCGATAAAGCCCCATTACCGCAGGGCTTAACAAGAACGAGCTCCGGCAACAGACCGCACGCATCGACAACTTTCATCCAATGAGCGCGCTAAGAACTAAACTAAACAAACACAATTTGTTATCGATGCAGCTTCCTCTACCCGACAATTTTTACTTTTTCTCTAATAGTCTCTGGCTTTTAAGAAGTTGCTTGCCAACAAGTAACTCGTAGAGACAACTTCTGCAACTCTAACGAGCCAACCGACGATATTCCCGATGATGGATTCGGTTGCAGATGAACATCTAGGTTAGTTTTAGGGTCACGAAGTGAGCATTTACCTGCTTTTTCTGCCTGCTGATGAACTGTTGTATGAATTTGGGCTTTGAAGCGCACCTGGATACACTCTTCGTTACACTTGCTCGCATCAGCTGGGTTAATCGGGTTGAACCTTGATCAGATACTTTCTTTTTTTACTATTCATTGTTAATGATCACTTAAATGTTATCATGTTTTTCAAGTTCCTAAGTCACTTCGTAATCTTTCAATTTTTGGAATCAAAAGGTCTGCTTCCTAGGTGTGTCTAAAACAATCTTCCGCTTTATTTAAATCAGAAACATTATGTTGTTCGAGATTAATGCCCTTACTACTGTGGGAATTCTCGAGTTTAACAAAATTCACGCAATGCAGCTGCAGCGAGTTTGAGTAAACGTTAATATGTAGAACTGGTGTCTGAACCACAAGAAAAAAGAATGTTCCGCGTTCTTCGCAATGTGAGTCTGCGATAAACGCGAAACGAAAATGTGTGACTTAATTTTCGCCGTGTGAGTCTGTGATAAAGTTTACGGTTGACTTCTGGATTTAGTATTTCGTATTGAAATACCTTTGCCTGAAATACTTCGTTCCTAAATCTGGACAAACTTTTGCGTGTGCTCTGTTCGAATACTGTGGAATATTGGTATCACCATTCTTCCCATATTCATTAGACGTGTTAATCTGGAAACCATTTGCCTGAGAAGCTTAGATATTTCTAAAAACACAGCGTTAAATAATAATAAATTGTACGCTTTTTCGTCATTTGATAGCTAACTGACTTTGCGCTTAACAATTCTGACATCGCTACTCGGTGATGAGGAGAGAGGCTGTTGTCTCTGCGCAGTCCGATGCAAATTGCCACAGCTCTGTGTCAAGTCTGACTGATGACTGCGTTCATAAACTCTTCTCATGGTATTTTTGCGGTATATCGGCCTAGAAGATGCAATTGGATAATATAACTTGAATAAAAAATTATACGTGCATAAATTGCCTTAAGTAAGATGATCTAGAGGAGAATAAAATGTGTCAACAATATTGCACCCAAGTTATTTAACGTCAATAGTCATGAATGAGTGAAACCCTGTAAAAAATACCCGTTCCTTAGGCGGGAATAAAAAATCTACTACTTTCAATATATCTCCTACATCCTGGTCCCCTATATAGAAATTCAACAGTTTGTGGCCTCCTGTATTTGGTATTAAACGTATTCGACCTGCCGCAGTGTTGCACGCTCGTCTATCCTAACGACGCTACCTCAACTTACCAACACTTCCCTCACTCCGCGCCCAGCTTTGAGCTCAAACAAGATGCAAAGCGACTCGTCTAAATCCCGGGCTCCTCAAACGTTCCTTAGACATCTCGTTATTTAAATTCAACATCGCTGCTGAAATATAAAACTTAGTTCGGCACGCGTCACTGGTTTGCATGTCGGAATTCTTTCTTGTCGATTGAAATTTTAAATGAAATAGGAATAGGATGTAAAACGATGTCTCAGTCGGCTAGATGGGGTACAATATACACGATTCTGCACTAAAATTGTGAGGAAAATGGACCAGAGTCATGGTACAAAGCAAATTTATTACAACAAAGAGCTCTGAAGAATCCCAGACTCCTTACCAGGCACCTTCCTCTTTAGCGCCACTTTACGTCTGCATATAGAAAATTGACATTGAATGCGATTAATCTAGATATTACAAAGGAAATTATAAATTAGAATTCCATCTGTTTGAATAATGAAATGATCAGACTATGAAGTATTTTATTTACTGGAACGTGCTCAGAAGATCGAAATCAGTTCCATACTGAGTTGAGATCTCACGTTCACAGGCTATCAGTGCGACGATCTTTGGTCTCTAAAAATCACGGCTATCATAAGCCGACCGACAAGAACATTCAAGCAAGCGAAGTCGCGTACTGCTCGTCAGGCTGCACCTCGTCTCCGTAGGCGTACAGTTCGCTCAGAACAAGGGCAGATACATAAGCAAGCGACTAAAGTGCAGTAGGCCCAGGATCAAAACTGCTGTGCTGCGAAAACTAGCTGAAGGCTAAGTGCATGAATCTAGTGGGTGCGTCTGCGTAGTATGGGGTCTGGAGATCTACTGCGCGGCCATGCGACAGAGCCGAATACAACGCGTGTCTACAGGATACAATGAAAAGATGGAGTCACGGTCCGGGAGTGAATTTTGGAATTCTAATTTTTACATTNATGATGTCGCTGCTCCAACTATTTGTGGAGTCAAGCTTTCCTGAACTTGAAGATATGTTTTCCATTTTGTGCAATTCTTCTTTTGCATACGCGTGGCATTAATCGAGATTTACTATAGGTTCGGCAGTTATGGTGCATAGGCTGCAGTTCATCTGTATTCCCTAAAATTACTGTGATTACGGCAATTTCAAGCAATTACTCATACCCTTACTTAATTATTATTCTCTTGTTGTGTTGATGGTAACTAATTCTGGTTTGAGAATCACGAACAATCATTTTGCCTTACCATGCGTTATGTTTTTAATATATGCAGTCTTGAAAACTCCAGTTGGTCTCTTGCCCAACGATAGAAATGACTGACGCAGATATGGTTAAAAATATTTCTTTTTGCACCATATCATATGAGCAGAGAGTCTTGCTCACTGTTTGGTTGCAATAAACATTGAAGTTTAGCTTTTTGAAAAACAGTTCAGTCGCTGATACGTCTCGATTTGCCTTCATTTCAGACTCGCCTCTTCCTATAACAGTATTCACTTTGTTCACGGTTGATACAAGAAATTCTTTATGCGGCCTGATACGAGTACGGATTTTGCAACACCGCGTCAATACGCTTCATGGTTGTTCATGGATTTTCTTAGTTCCTTCAACGGTATGGCCTGGAAAGAATGATTTATTTTCTGTTCCTCGGTACTTGAGGGGGATTCAAGTCATGTTTCCTGGAGATTTTCTTGTTGGGAGAGTATGGGATTGAACAGTTTTTCATGAAGAATCAATTCGAATCTTGTTAAGTGATATCTTAATTAGTGCTCAATTAGTCTTAATTGGTGCTTGGCTAAGTTTTTGCTGTACCGTTTGATAAATTGTCTTCTTTTCTGCTTCTGTATGAGCATGAGCGTCTGGTCCCGTATTTAAGTCTAGCACGTTTTAACAGCGAATTTTTACTGCATAAGTATCGTATAAATAAGAAAGTTCGCAAGATTTTTGCCGTAAACGAGGTCATTTTTTTTACTGAGCAGTTTTTCCTTTACCTGATCAAGCAGAAATTACTTATTATAAGAAATCTTTTTGCTTCTAGCTTCTTTGACGTTAGAAGAGTAATAAGGAATATACATTTTCGCTAAAATGTGTATTAAAACAATTCAAGCCCATATATATTCTCTGAATTCACAGGGCACCTTACGTGCTAGGATATTTGGAACTTTAGTACTGAAATGTCAATAAACATATATTCTGATACTGAAAAATGTAATCCTATTTAAAGGAATCCATTGAATATTCGAAATGAGCTGCCAATTTGGTTTTTGTAACGCTCGATCCTTTCACTCTACGAGAACCGTTCAACTAGACAAATTCATGTAAGTTTCATTGAATTCTTTTGGTATCAAATGATTAAACTTTGAGCCATTCGATAGCAAAGTCTCGTATCAAAATATCGTGCGGAAAGTTCTGGTCGTGAATTTCGTTGGACAAGAAAATTTAGACTTGCAACGGGTTCACTGCGTCAAATTTTTTTGGGTTTCCTACAGTTGCGATGCAAATAGATTAAAAAAATTATTTTCGCTAGAATTTCTGAAAAAAATTTTCACTTCTGAAACAATCGGGGCTCAAACAAATTTTAAAATGACGATTTAATGAAAATACGAGTACACTGATTAAACAATACGTGACCAAATTCTAAAAACTACTGGATAGCAATGAGCCAGAAATCTACTATAAAGTAAATTAATAAATGTATAAGATCTTTCTATACAATTTTAAAAGCTACAACAAAGAAAATGCTGTCAATTCCTTTGATCGCTTCATTTAATTACATTCAACACTGTTTGGGTGGCATGTCTGAAGTTTCTCGCTGTAATATATTCTCCACGTACAGCACGAAACTTGCAACCAAATCTTTATGACAAGTTCGAATCTGGAAGCGATGTTTTATATCCGTGACAGCTTGTCAGTGAATGTCAGGAAACTAGTTTTGTCGACGTCACTGCAAATCCAAACTCTTCGCCAAATTCCACCGTCTGTACATATGCTCAACGTTACTCTGAATCCTTCACTGTAACGTGTACAGTGAGCGTACAGTGTATATGTGTACTGTAGTGTATGTGTCACTTCAAAGCCTCGGCGCTACGACCTGTCGACTGATCTTAATCCTACGACCGAATGCCATGGAAAGCAAACGCCATGCATCGCTGATACGTAAACCTACCTCCGTCATAACTTTCTGCTTCGATAAACGCTTATTGAATTGAATTTCAGCTTTGACTTCGAGACGCATGGGCTGAATAATGTCGATGTGTGTTTGATACTCGTGCCATTTAAGCCGCAAAGCATAACCCTGAATCACGATAGGTGATGAAGTTGTGCAAAGGTTATAAGATTAACAACATTTTTGCATTGGAAAATGGAAAATTT
>NW_025934321.1:0-1382 GCF_000764305.2 Hyalella azteca | reverse complement strand
AGCAGCAGCAGCCCTCTCACTCCTCTCACCAGCATCAAATAACAGTACAACTGCCCCAGGTAATGCAGCAGCAGCAGCGGCGTCATCAATTATGGCACTTATATATTGCATCAACATAAAATAAATATAACTATGATTCATAACAAAACACTTACAAAACCTTCAATAAAACATGTTCATATATTGCAATGACAACACCACAAGGTAAATTGAAAGCTTATAATGAAAAAAAAACTTTTGAAGTGTACATGTGAGGAATTAAATTTTATAAAAAATTTAGAGGATTAACTAAAGCAAATAGAAGACGAGTAATTACTACTCGTCTTAAAATTCGCTACTCTCAGCTTCAAATTAGTCTTCCACATTTAAGATAACTTGCAATTTCTGTAAACTCTGAAGTTTATTCAAAATAATTTCTTATTTGATCCCATGGCTATGAAGCCGCCTCATTATAACATCTAAATATTTTTTTAAAAAAATTTTGCCTTCATTTTGATATTACTGTTCATGTTGACCATTATAATCAATACCGTATCTGTTATATATTACTGTTCATATTAACCATTATAATCAATATCTGTTCAATATTATATGCAGCCAACAGCACTCATATTGACTGTTATAATAATTATCAGTTATATATTACTGTTCATATTGTCACCGGACGTATGCCGCTACCTTTAATCTTGTCAGAATGATCGAAGCCCCCACGGTCAAACGCCGGCGACTATCTTGTAAAAAGTTCAATGATTTTTGCTGAAGCTATATTGCACATTATTGCGCTGGGATGTCTTTCATTAAAACTTCGGTTAACACGGTAAAACTTTCCTTTTATTCCAGTAAAGAAAGCTTAAAAGCAACACGTTGAATAAAATATTACAGCAAGCACGAAAGACATAACGCTGCTAGACGACACACTTATAGCACAGCCACAGTAACTAGCGCTAGGGCACAAGATCGCTAGTGCAACGGAGCGAGGTGAGTTAAGGCTAGAACCTCACTGTAGGGCTGGCAGGACACGACTGACTACCTCGACCCACAGCCGCTCAGACCTGACCTCGTCCTACGTGGTTCCCACTGCCATAGGTCTGACTCTAATGTTACAAGCGCAGCTTCGCAACAGGACAATCTAGCCAAAAAATTCACATGGAATAAATGTTCGTATCAATCGAGCAGTGAATATTTTAGTGAACGATGTTCATCGTTCACAATATTAACCCTTATAATCATTATCTGTTATTTCATGCGCAGCCAACGCCGCAGCAGCATGCTGGTCAGTCGAGTGCTGCCCCCACATCAGCGGACGCATGCCTGAGCATCGTGCAGTCCCTCCTGCTGCACCGCAAGGGCGGCGAGCCTGACGACTTTGCCAAGCGCGCCAT
>NW_025934320.1:3599-19739 GCF_000764305.2 Hyalella azteca | reverse complement strand
AAGGTCATAAGGTCATAAGGTCATAAGGTCATGAGGTCATAATGTCATAAGGTCATAAAGTCACAAGGTCATAAAGTCACAAGGTCACAAGGTCATAAGGTCATAAGGTCATAAGGTCATACGGTCATACGGTCACAAGGTCATAATGTCAGCAGGTCATCAGGGCATAAGGTCATAAGGTAAGGTCACTGACCCGTCACTGATGACGAGCGCCACGTAGTCGTGCCGTCGTGTCGTGGTCGTGACGAGCAGCAGCAGCAGACCGTCAGCCGCGCTACTGACGAACTCCAGCAACACGTCAGCACTGCACGGCAGCAGACCAGCGGGCGCTGACACCTGCGCGTCAGAGGGATGATGTGCCATGACTACATCCACCTTTACATCCACCACACCACAACATCCACCACACCACAACATCCACTACACCACAACATCCTCTGCACCAAAACATCCACTACACCACAACATCCACCACACCACAACATCCACTTCACCACAACATCCACCACACCACAACATCCACCACACCACAACATCCACCGCACCACAACATCCACCGCCGACAACATC
Source organism: Hyalella azteca (assembly GCF_000764305.2). NCBI lineage: Eukaryota > Metazoa > Arthropoda > Malacostraca > Amphipoda > Hyalellidae > Hyalella > Hyalella azteca. The sequence goes on along the minus strand of NW_025934320.1, from coordinate 19,169 downwards.
AGCTCTAAGGATGGGTAAGGATTAAAGCAATAATGTTAATATTTAAGTATTATTTGAGAAGCTTTGGAGTGAGAGTTGAGTAATACGAGTAGGTGAGTAAGAGTATTAAAGTACCACTGAGAGTCAGGTGAGTGATTCATGAGTACCTGTTTAATGAGATTTGAGATAGCAAAATAAATTAATCGGAACGAACAGTTCCTCACTGTTAAGAATCAAGGCCGCATTTGGGCCGGCCAACCCTTGGACACCCAGTGAACATCTGAGTAGGATAACAGCAAGGCCCTTTTAAACACTTTTTATTAATATCTAAAATTTATATAAGTTACATCATTACGATTTATTCGCCATTCTCGCCCGTAGAAAATTTGTGGCGAATTTAGTGAGGCTTGCGGTGCCGATGCTAATGCAGTAGCCCACTTAGGCCTCGGCAATCTCGGTATAGGCCTACGGCACCCACCCTCTGGCTACTGTACCCTGGCGCCCACCCTCTGCCTACTGTACCCCGGCACCCACCCTCTGCCTACTGTACCCCGGCGCCCACCCTCTGCCTACTGTACCCCGGCGCCCACCCTCTGCCTACTGTACCCCTGCGCCCACCCTCTGTCTACTGTACCCCGGCGCCCACCCTCTGCCTACAGTACCCCGGCGCCCACCCTCTGCCTACTATACCCCGGAGCCCACCCTCTGCCTACTGTACCCCGTCGCCCACCCTCTGCCTACTGTACCCCGGCGCCCACCCTCTGCCTACTGTACCCCGGCGCCCACCCTCTGCCTACTATACCCCGGAGCCCACCCTCTGCCTACTGTACCCCGTCGCCCACCCTCTGCCTACTGTACCCCAGCGCCCACCCTCTGCATAGTGTACCCTGGCGCCCACCTTTGACCTACTGCATTTGAACTTCATTTATATTGCGGTATTTATACTATATTTTTGCCTAAAACTAAACAAACAGGGATTTTGAAATTCGCGGATCGGAAACCCCGGTTGTAGAGTCTAAAACTCCAAAATCACTCTCGAACACCAAGATGTTGCTCTGCATGGCAAGAACGCGTACTGCTGAATGAGGGGGATGCACAAGCAGGTTTTATGTTCTAAAACTCCTTTCTTTGTGACCCGCCAGCCTAGTATAGAAATTACGTCATGTCATACCGACATACACAGATGCGCATTTCGCACAACTATGTTGACAAACTAGGGACGATCACATAGAAAAAAGGAGTGAATGAACTCCTTTCCTTATGCTCCGCCACCCTAACATAGAAATTACGTGATGTCATACCGACATACACAGATGCGCATTTCGCACAACTATGTTGACAAACAGGGACGATCGCATAGGAACAGTGAGTGAATCTTTATACTTTAGTGGACTTTCATATTAAAAAAAAAGATTTTTAAATTGTTCACCAACAATACATGAAGATTTACATTTGGGAGGTATTTGGAGATCAAAACTTTCAACTCCTTATAGCTGCATTCTGATCAGAATATTGCTTCGACCAAAATTTCTAAAATGAGTATTGCGACGTAAACTCATTTATTGAAAAGGTAGTGTGTAAAAATTCAAATTCTTCAAATACCAAAGCCGCGGTTTACTAAAATTTGAATCTCATTTAATTTGAAATGGAAAAAAACATAAGCTAAAAATCTAGTGCTCACTTCTGTAAACGTCGATTTTCGGTAAACAGAGGTCTGAAATTAGATTTTGCAACATTGCAATCAAGAAAAGATAAACTATTGTTAGATTCAAGCTGCATGCTGAATTTGATGGAATTGTGTTGGAAATTAAAATAATCAAAGAAACTTTCTACATGATAGGGATGCTTGATAATTGAATAAGGTGTCTCGACATATCGGATATAGAATAGTGGCTTAAATTGAAGAGGAGAATTGGCCAGCCATGTAGCCTCGTGAAAACATATGAAAATATTAACAAAAGAAGGGACGAGAGAAAGACCCACGCCCAAATGATCAATTTGTCTATAAAACTTGCCAGCAAATACAGAAAATGAGTTTAAAACAGAAAATTCTAGAAGAGATTTTAAAAATATAACCCAGTACTCACTGCAGAGAGTGACACAGAGCACATTTTCTCTTCGACGAAAACGTGAAGTCACGGACAGACGGATGGTCAGACAGACGGACATAACGAGCACAATATAGGGAATTTTTTCCATAAATGAGAAAATGCGTTAAAAAGTTGCGGTTCAAGCCTATGACTCGGTCATTGACAATTTTAAACGAAGAATTGAAGCAGATATCAATAGTTTCATGAAAGGGTATATTGGTAAACAAATTTTCTACAATAAATGAAGCCATAATCAAGTCCTGGGCCTATACTTTCAAAAAAAGTTAAGAGATCGTAAGTTCATCAGCCAATCATTGACGGCCTTTCAAGCCAAATCCACCAATCATAGACAAGAAAATAGAACGTAAGTACTTACGTTCACTTAGCGAGTTTTGAAAGTATGACCTCTGAACATTAGTAAAATTATTCAAGCTATCCACGAACATCTAGGTATTGTCTACCGTATTTAGATTGGTGGTTAGACCGTTCAAAATCGGTACCAGAAGTTTAGCACGTTTGAAGCTATGAGTATTGTAAGCAGCAAAAATCGGGCGGAATTGAGATTTCGAAGCGAAATCTGGTTTATGAATTTGGGGCAAGCTATACAAAATACCAGATCAAGACCCAGAGGTATTAAGTTTGCAGTAAGTTCCAAATGAAAATGCAGCTGTATCTTTATGTTTCATTAATAAATTATTAATTATATCCTCAATCTTCAAAATAGTTTTGGCAATTTGATCTGTAATATCGATAAATTTTGAAGGGTCGATCTGTAATGAGAGCAGAAAGGCTACTGCAGTTGTAACGATTACGACCAACCCTTATCTATCAACCCTTGCCCTTATCTGGCTTGCAAATGATTAGGTCCTTATTTTAGGCTAGGTTCTTCAATAAGAGGGTGTCACGGGGTTGATAAACATATGAGAATATTTTATAAAATTTAAAACCGTAAAAATGACGGAAAGCTAGGCTTTCAAAGTTGCCAAGAAATTCTGGACGGGTGGTAACAGAAACATATCATAGACTGAGAGCAAGTCTTTTAAAGGCTAAAAATAATCTGTAGAAGTTCAATTTGAAATTTAGCGCCACAACCAAACTTGCGCTTACCTCAGGCCGGAACTGTAGCCGGCGCCTGTATATGTGAAATCACGCAATTTTCATACTAGGCTGGCGGAGCACAAAGGAAGAAGTTTTAGAACAGGAAACCTGCTTACGCATCCCCCTCATTCAGCAGTACGCGTTCATGACGTACAGTGCTGCGTCCCGGCAACCGATAGTGAAATTAAAGTTTTAGCCTCCACAACTGGTTTCTCTGTCCCGCCAATTTTATAGTCCCTGGATAGTTTTAAACAAAAGCCTAGTTTAAATGCCGCCTGCAGTTCACATCCATCAAAGTTTAAGTTTGTCTTCTCATGGCCACTTCGATTTTATTTTTTTCATATGACGATTTATGTTATAATATTTGAATTTTAGTTAACTAATTGTTTGTTCCGTGTTTTAGATTTTTGAACTGACGATGGAGCTGGACTCTCTCATAAGAAATGGTGATTTTTGCTGTTTCATTTTCTTTTAAATTCTTGATAAACAGCTCTAAAGACATATACTTCAAGGCCAGCTTCATTCTCGGTGCCCCTCTCATAACTCCCGCCCCCTAATTTACTTTCCCTCCCCTTCCCTCTCCCATATCGCCAAGATATGAGCTCGGCTCGACGAGTTGAAAAAAAGTCGAATTTTTGAGCAGCGTAACTCGAGCTCACCCGATGAGCGACGGCGGCGGAACAAACATGCACCCGACGAACCGACTTGGCGGAAAAAACATGTACCCGCCGAACCGACATGGCGTGGTCGGTTTCCTCATAAAAGCCGTCATAAAACCAACCGCTGCCGCCACAATTCAACTTGCGCTTCCCTCAAGCCGGAACTGCAGCCACCGCCTGAATCTAAACTCGCGGATCTCGGCAGCGTGAAATTCATATAGCACGAAATGATCCCACTTAGCGGCCTAGGCGTAGCGCTCGTAGGCCTGCCGTTCTTAGGTCTAGGCCGCCGATCTCGGGGCGGGGAAACGAGCGGAGGGTTGTTCGCGGGTCGGGAGTTGCTGTATTACACGGGTGAGGGAGTTGAACGGTGTGCGGTATTGAACGGATAGCGGCGTTGAACGGATAGCGGCGTTGAACGGAAAGTGGTGTTGAACAGGTAGCTCTGTTGAGTGGGTTACTGCAACACTGCGCCAGTTCCATGAGCCAAGATTGGTTCAAATGCATCAGCGTTTCATCCACATATCCGAGTCTGTGACCCATGCAGGCATATTAGAGCTATTAGGCGTCTTATTGTGTTTGTATTATATGACTAGATAATATATGGCTACATAATATGTGACTATATAATTGGTGACTATATAATTTGTGACTATATAATATGTGACTATATAATATGCAAGGAAAGATTTGATTGCGCCGCGATTCTCTTGATGATTCTAAAAGCCTCTGATGCATGATCACGTGAACAGGACCGCCGTCCTTGTGGCCCTTGACGGAGAAAAGTCCGAGCCAGGACTGCCTGTGTTAGAAACTTCACTCCGGCAACACTTTGGTGTCGCCATTGTAACCCGTCAAACGCGCGTTGTATGATCACTTCTATTCAAATATTAATCATAGACTTCAGAACAGCGTATGGGACACTTCAGAGCAGCATCTGGGCCACTTCAGAGCAGCGTCTGAGCACCTCATAAGATCGCTGATAGTCAATCTGGCGGCGCCTAATGCCCTTCTAAAGGAGGCGTCGCTCGAGACCTGTACTGGGGCTATGGAATTATGCTGCCAGAGCTGTCGGTCAATTTTTCCTGCCAGAGCTGTCGGTCAATTTTTCCTGCCAGAGCTGTCGTTGAACTTTTGCTGCCAGAGCTGTCGTTGAACTTTTGCTGCCAGAGCTGTCGGACAATTTTTCCTGACAGAGCTGTCGTTGAACTTTTGCCGCCAGAGATGTCGTTGAACTTTTGCTGCCAGAGCTGTCAGACAATTTTTCCTGACAGAGCTGTCGTTGAACTTTTGCTGCCAGAGCTGTCGGTCAATTTTTCTTGACAGAGCTGTCGGTCAATTATTCCTGACAGAGCTGTCGGTCAATTTTTCCTGCCAGAACTGTCGGTAAATTTTTCCTGCCAGAGCTGTCAGTCAATTTTTCCTGCCAAGCTTTCGTTGAACTTTTGCTGCCAGAGCTGTCGGTCAACTTTTCCTGATAGAGCTGTTGTTCAACTTCTACTGCCAGAGCTGTCGTTCAACTTTTGCTGCCAGAGCTGTCGGTCAACTTTTGCTGCCAGAGCTGTCGGTCAATTTTTCTTGACAGAGCTGTCGGTCAATTTTTCCTGACAGAGCTGTCGGTCAATTTTTCCTGTCAGAGCTGTAGTTGAACTTTTGCTGCCAGAGCTGTCGGTCAATTTTTGCTGCCAGAGATTCCGGTCAACTTTTGCTGCCAGAGATTTCGGTCAACTTTTGCTGCCAGAGATGTCGGTCAACTTTTGCTGCCAGAGCTGTCGGTCAAAATTTTACTGCCTATATTTCGTCCAACTTTTGCTACCAGAGATTTGTCTATAGCAGAGATTTATCGATAATTTTCTGCCGGCAGAAAATGGTCACGATTTGATGTCATTTAGGTTCACCCATAACTGAGTAGCTGCACCACATGTTGGCTGTGGGTTGACTGTACGTTTTTGGTGCACAACCTGACAAATGTGACACTTTGGAAACGCGTTTAAGCGTTGCAACTTTCGTATTACGGCAGATGCTGTTTTATACATAATAATAATAATAATGTAAAATACAGTAGTACGCTGTTATGCAGGTAAATTCACAATTATTACGATCATCGTAAGTGTTGCATCCTCCTTCGTGTACACCAGTGACCGCTGCCCATTGTCGTGGATTTAATGAACCTTTTTGATTATAAAATTTGCTAAGACTTTACACCGATTGCTTGTATGAAGAAGCTTACGACAAAACTTACGCACACTTGTCGTATTTACGACTAGGTGGAGTATTTTGTGCTTGTAATTACCCATATTAAGTCTCTTAGAACTGCCTTACTTGGCTATATCGTCATCGCCTAGCGTCGTCACTTAAAGGTTAACTTAAGGGTTCACTGCAAGGGTTCACTGTGACGGTTAACTTAAGGGTTCACTGCGAGGGTTCATTGCAGGGGTTGAGTGAAGCAATTAACTACGACGGTACGTTGCAAGGGTTCACTGATAGGGTTCATTACTAAGATTTGCTGCAAAGGTTCACCGCTAGGATTCGCTTAAAGGGTTCGCTGCAAGGGTTCACTGAAGGGGTTCGCTACTGAGGTTTTCTGCAAGTGTTCACTGCAGAGGTTCAATACAAGAATTAACGGCATGGCATAATTGCAATGGTTCACTGCAAGGGTTCGCTGGAGGGGTTCACTGCTAGGGATCGCTGCTAGGGTTCGCTATAAGGGTCCACTGCAGGGGTTCATTGCTGGGCTACAAGGGTTCGCTGCAGGAGTTCATGGCAAAGGTTAAATACAGGGATTTACTGCACAGGTTCACTGCACAGGTTCACTGCAATGGTTCACTGCAATGGTTCACTGCAATGGTTCACTGCACAGGTTCACTGCACAGGTTCACTGCACAGGTTCACTGCACAGGTTCACTGCACAGGTTCACTGCACAGGTTCACTACACAGGTTCACTGCACAGGTTCACTGCACAGGTTCACTGCACAGGTTCACTGCACAGGTCCACTGCACAGGTTCACTGCAATGGTTCACTGCAATGGTTAACTTCAAAGGTTCACTGCACAGGTTCACTGCACAGGTTCACTGCACAGGTTCACTGCACAGGTTCACTGCACAGGTTCACTGCACAGGTTCACTGCACAGGTTCACTGCACAGGTTCACTGCACAGGTTCACTGCACAGGTTCACTGCACAGGTTCACTGCACAGGTTCACTGCACAGGTTCACTGCACAGGTTCACTGCACAGGTTCACTGCACAGGTTCACTGCACAGGTTCACTGCACAGGTTCACTGCACAGGTTCACTGCACAGGTTCACTGCACAGGTTCACTGCACAGGTTCACTGCACAGGTTCACTGCACAGGTTCACTGCACAGGTTCACTGCACAGGTTCACTGCACAGGTTCACTGCACAGGTTCACTGCACAGGTTCACTGCAAAGGTTCACTGCACAGGTTCACTGCACAGGTTCACTGCAAAGACTCACTGCACAGGTTCACTGCACAGGTTCACTGCAAGAGTTCACTACAATTGCTTGCTGCATTTGTTCAATGCAAGGGTTCACTGCAAGGGTTTACAACAGGGGTTCAGTATTAGGATTCAGTGTTAGGGTTCAGTGTAGAGGTTCAATGTAGGGGTTCAGTGTAGAGGTTCAGTGTAGGGGTTCAGTGTAGGGGTTCAGTGTAGGGGTTCAGTGTAGGGGTTCAGTGTAGGGGTTCAGTGTAGGGGTTCACTCTCACCTCCATGGAAGATCCTGCCGAGAAGGACGGTATCCTGAATGCCTCCTGCCTCCCCCAACCCGTCCCCCACTCAGGGCTGGCGGGGGTTACGGGATGTAGCCCTGGTCTGGGAGCCCCATCAGCCGGAGGGGTTAGGGATGACTCCCCCCCGTTGGCGGGGCTATGGCGGCGGGTTGCGGTGTGGGGGTCAGGGGTCCTCGAGACTCCCCCAACCCCCGGGGCTCGGGACCCTTCCCCCACCTCCTGGGTTACCCCCCACTCCTCCTCCAGCGTCGACCTCCTCATGGGTGCTTCGGTCCACGCACTCGCTTCAGTAATAAAATTTTTCTTATTTTTTAGTAAGTAGTCATTTGCATCAAGTTATTTTTAAATAAATGTATTACACAAAGCCATGACATAACACACAAATGTAATAATTTTGACATTCACCCTAGCAATCACCCTGGCACTCACCCTGGCACTCACCCTGGCACTGGCCGTAGGCTACGGTCACCCTGGCACTCACCCTAGCACTGGCCGTAGGCTACGGTCACCCTGGCACTCACCCTGGCACTGGCCGTAGGCTACGGTCACCCTGGCACTCACCCTGGCACTGGCTGTAGGCTACGGTCACCCTGGCACTCACCCTGGCACTGGCCGTAGGCTACGGTCACCCTGGCACTCACCCTGGCACTGGCCGTAGGCTACGGTCACCCTGGCACTCACCCTGGCACTGGCCGTAGGCTACGGTCACCAGGTCGCGCTGTAGGAGACAGGCGCGCTCGCGCAGCTCGCACTCGCTGGCGTAGCTCAGCCCGTCCGACCCGCACACCCCCGCCCCCTGGTCCCCCTCCACCTGGGGGGATGGGGGGATGCGAAGGAAGGGGGGAAATACGAGGGGGGCGTGATAAGAAAAGGGGGCGAGATATGAGATGGGCGAGATCGAAATTGACATTAGATACGAGGGAAATGATACTAGGGAGATAAATTTATATGTTTCGTATAAGCGAAGAGATAAGATTATAGATTATAAGATAATAGATTATAGCTAAAAATTACATACAAGAAATATGAGAAAAGAGGGATGAGATAAGTAAGGATGAGACATTATAACGATTCGGGCAGAGTGTCTTACAGGACTCAGTCGGAGACACTGTAGGACTCCGTTAGAGACACTGTATGACACTGGCAGAGATGCTGCCAGTAGACTGAAACACTTTTGGACTCTGTTAGAGACACTGTATAACTTTCTCGGAAACACTGTAAGACTCCTTGAGAGAAGTTGCCAGGACACACAAGCACTGTAGGAATCTGTCAAAGATACTGTAAGACTCTGGCAAAGATGCTGCCAGGACTCAGAGACAATGTATGACTCTTTCAGAGATCCTGCATAACTCTGTTGGAGACGCGGCCAGAGCGGCAGCCAGAGGCACGTAGCACTCACGGGGAAGCAGAGATGGGGGCAGCTGGTGCAGGAGGCGTGGCCGTGTGTCTCGGTGCAGGAGGCGCCGAAGTGGCAGTGCAGGAGACTGCAGGTGACAGGAGCAGGTAGCAGGTGCTGGTCTGTGGGCAAGTGGTGCAGGGACTGCGTTAGAAGTTGACCAGAGGGGCCATACTTTCAAAATTAGCTAAGTGAACGTAAGTACTTACGCACTATTTTCTTGTCTATGATTGGTGGATTTTGCTTGAACGGCCGTCAATGATTGGCTGATGAACTTACGATCTCTTAACTTTGTTTGAAAGTTTGGGCCTAGCTGCAGACCCACGACGAATAAAAATGCGTCATGCTGTGCACAAGCGCTGCATGAATATGTTAGGTATGCACACATATATCACATATCTACACACAGTACATATAACATGCAGCATTCACGCAACATACACTTTAATACAATACACACATAGTACATAAAAATGTTCTTACAGATTCACAAGACTTTAACACTAGGGCCTTAAACCGATGTCTTTGTGTTAAATTTTGATTGACTCTGTCCACGGTCACGCCGGGACGTAGCTTTTGTCACCGTCCCCATGACGCTGTAAGTCACGTCGTCTCTTGTATCGGGACTAAAAAGGCCCAGTTGTTCACAGTTGAGTAAGCTTATGCAAATACTGCTGCTTACTTCATGTTGATAGTAGTGAGGCCGAGGCGTTGAATTTGATGGGAGCATTCTGCACTATCTCTTACCCCCTTCACCATAGCTTGGACTATATGTATCTTTAAAGCCTCGTTACCGAAGTTGTTTTTCAGTACGATTATCATCATCCACAAATGTGTACTGAATGACATTCATATATTTTCTCCTCTTCAGTGAGCACGGCCCCAGGTACTCCAACCTGTCACCTCATCCCCCCAACCCTGGACGTCAAGTTATGTTGGACTGCTCAAGTTGCTGCACCACGTCCGCATTCAGCGGCGCCCAAAGCTGGCAGCAGTACTCCAGAATGGGGAGCACGAAGGTTTTGAATAGTGCAACCATTGGCGCCGCTTCTTTTATTCGAAATGTCTACCAGATCCACTCCATCTGTTGTCTGCCGCTCGCAAGTATTGCTTCGATGTTGATTATCCCAACGCAGACCTACTTCACACCCATCATTAACACTACTCACTGACTACCATTGCGCTCTATCTACCAGCACACGTTAGTTCTACATGGGCACACACTCATCATACATAAACATACACCAAAAACCCATGACCAGTTCACAAAAACTATACATCAACCTCACATCAGCTACACATCAACATCACATCAGCTACACATCAGCAACACATCAACAACACATCAGCTACACATCAACAACACATCAGCTACACATCAGCTACACATCAGCTTGGGAGGAGGAAAAATGAAAAAATGTTATAAAGATGAGTATTGAATATAATATATATATAAAGATGAGGATTGCATGAATGTTATATAAATGTTATAAGATAACACAGAAAATGTTATAAAGATGAGGATTGAATGAATGTTATAAAAATGTTATAAGATAACACAGAAAATGTTATAAAGATGAGGGCTTCATTTAAGTCATTGAATCATTATTATGAATGTACTCAGAGAAATACGTGAGACATTGTCTAAATAGAGAAGGGGGAGGTGGGGAGGAGAGGGATGGGAGGGGTGGGGGAGATAACAAAAATGTTATAAAGATGAGTGCTTCATTTTTAGACATTCAATAATTATTATGAATAATATACTCAGATGAATGAGTGACACATTGTTCTAATAACAATGCCTTGTATGGGACACACAGAGGGAGGGGAGGAGGAAATGTTATAAAGATGAGTGCTTCATTTAAGTCATTCAATAATTATTCTGAATGAACACTGAGAGAAATAAGTGACACATTGTCCAAATAGAGATGCTTTTTATTGCCTTTGTGTGGGTCATACAGAGGCAGTTTGGACCGACTAAAGGTCGTATCTGTGCTGTGAGGAAAATTGTGTCATTATTTGAACAATGTGACTCATATATTTTTCTGAGAGTAATTAACTCTTTATTTGAATTTGCATAATTGAAATATTAATCATTCAATAAAAATCTACTAACAGAAGTAATATGAAATAATATTATTACTTTTCTTGGAATGATAATGCTGAATGGTAAAGTTATTCATATGGAGGTAATGTATTTAGCTCAGCTGATTTAATTTGCCGTTAACTCTTAATTCTTTTAATCTGCATATACTAGTATATTTTGCTTGCCGATATTTATTGATTTATGAATAATTCGAAGTAACTTGGAACATATCAATGCTTATGATACTTAAAAATTAAATAAAATTAAAAAAACAGGATCTAAATACAAAAATCTGTCGACTAAAAAATACCGACAATGAAATGATGGAACAAAATTGATGATAAAATGAGGCAGCAAATCTTCAACAACTAATTTAAATGTTTTCTGGAGAACAAAGACAACAAATGCAGCGCATGAAGGAATTTAAAAGCGAAGGAAACGACAATCAAATTCACAATATCGACATTGAAAACGTTTCGGAGTCCAGCTCAGTCATGGGTTCGGCAATCTAAAAATGAATAAAATCATTTTAAAATTGATAATTTGAGGATGGTGGAGTCTCTACATATCTTCAAAAAATATAACTCAGTACTCACTGCAGTGAGTGACAGAGAGCGCATTTTCTCGTCGACGAAAACTTGAGGTTACGGACAGACGGACGGACAGACAGACGGACGGACGGACAGACGGACATGGCGAGAACAATAGTGCATTTTTTCCATAAATGAGAAAATGCGCTAAAAACGTGTCTCAATAATGTGTTCAGTTCATATCCTCTTGAAATAGTGAATCAATAGGCTTTTATGTTTTAGTGTTTTTTTTTCCTAAATTTTAATCTTTTCATGTCTCCTATTACTTAGTGTTCCGCGAGTACTGGTTTTTTATTTATTGTTGTTTTGTGTTTTAGGTCTTTTTAGGTTTTAATGTCTGACTTAGAATTTTTAATTATAGAACGATTGTATTTATTTTTAGATTGTCGAACTGATGATGGAGCTGGACTCCGAAACGTTTTCAATATCGATATGGTGAATTTGCTTGTCGTTTTCTTTGCTTTTAAATTCCTTGTGAACTCGCGATATAAGCAGACTGATAATAAGTATCTGATAAGTAATAAGATACTTATAAGTAAGACAAGTATCTATCTACGAGCTAAATGCAGCGCATGATTCACAATAATAACAATACTAAACAAATTTAAAATGAGTAACCGTCAAATACATACCATGTAACAATACAAATAATATTAGCAAACAGATGTAAACGATTAAGCATAGGGTAACCCCTTGCCAACATCGGCAACATTTGTATTGAACAAATTGATATTAAATATCCGGAGGATATCCTCTGGAGATCGACGGCGTAGCCAATTAAATAATGGACATCCAGAGGGCGCGCTGCTTCTAGGGACGGGCGGCGGTCCCGAGTGGGCAGTCCCGGGCGGGGGTTCCGAGTGGGCAGTCCCGGGCGGGGGTCCCGAGCTTCGGTCCCGAGCGGCGGACCCGAGCGGGGGTCCCGAGCGGCGGTCCCGAGCGTCGGTCCCGAGCGGCGGTCCCGAGCGTCGGTCCCGAGTGGCGGTCCTGGGGGGCGGTCCCGAGTGGCGGTCCCGAGCGGTGGTCCCGAGCAGCGGTCCGAGTGGCGGTCCCGAGCGGCGGTCCCGAGCGGCGGTCCCGGGCGGCGGTCCCGGGCGGCGGTCCCGAGCGGCGGTCCCGAACGGCGGTCCCGAGTGGCGGTCCCGAGCGGCGGTCCCGAGTGGCGGTCCCGGACGGTGGTCCCGAGCGGTGGTCCCAAGCGGCGGTCCCGAGCGGCGGACGACGCAATCAACCAAAGTTGAAAAAACGTTGAGGTCGTAAAATCAGAGCTGCACGTGGTGGGTGGCTGGGTTCTTTACCGCCATATGGAAGTTCTTGTTAAAGACGATTAGTTTTGTTCCAGCATATAAGCTTTATATATAATGTAATGAATGTTTTTATTTAAGATGAAAAGATTTCGAGTGAAACTTTTCAAGCTAGGAAAGTTTTTCTTCTCGGTAGAAAGTTGAACATGAATCATTAAGGCCTAATATTTTCGGTAGATAGTCGAGCTCCAGATGACACAATTGGTGCAAATTTAACACACTCACCACGAGATAAAAATTTACGGATAATAGAACATAATATCGAATATCACTGTAATAAATAAAAAGACTCGACTATTACGTGTGAGATACTCAAATATTACGTGTGGAAACCGTATAGTTATCGACTATGTCTTGGTATTTGAATACCATAATATAATATATAATAATTAATAAATTTATAATAATAATAATATAAATAATAATTTCTTATTGCTTATCCCAATGTTGAGTAGAATTATGGCGCTGTATATCGTGTATGCATGCATTCAACAGAGTTTTAGGTGCAACCTGGCATGCACTATAATAGAGAATATCAATAGTCAAACATTGTTCTCGAATAAAACTATTTTTGTAGGCAGTAAAAAACTACACAACCTTCACACAACCACGTGTACATGATCAAGCTGGCACGAGTATTTTTTTGCGAGTATTTTTTACACGAGTAAAAATACACGGCATTTTTTGCGTGATGTGACATCGGTGTAAGATGTAATCGACGCCATCGTGGCCTGGGGCGGTATCATCTAGAAACTTAACTTAGCAACAAAGTGTGGTGTGTACAAGTGTCTTGTGTGTGTGTATGTGTGAACACACGAGTGTAAAGACGTGTTACGGTTGACACATCATCCCATGTATCACGTGTGTCACGTTAAGTACGAGCTCGAGTCTCGGGCATCGATGTAAGAGTCGTAAATAGCTGCGATGTAAGAGTCGTAAATAGCTGCGTTATAAGAGTCGTAAAGAGCTGCGATATAAGAGTCGTAAAGAGCTGCGATATAAGAGTCGTAAAGAGCTGCGTTAATCTCATCATAATGACTCCATCATGACTGATGACTCATACTCTGGTATACGACGTGCTAACGCAAAAAATATGTAAGTCTTATCTGAAGCATGAGGACGATTTACGATCAACGTATCTGCGTCTGAATGAAATCAGAGTAGCGCAGAAGATATTTATACGCACATACGTTAGTAGAAATAAAACTTATCAACTTCAACTTATAGTAACAGAATAATTATAATAGTGACGAAGCAAAGTGGATACGAGTAAATAGTTCATTATCGTTCATTAGTGTGTATAATAGTGACGAATAAATAAAGAGAAATACGGAACATATGTACAAAATAAATCAAATATATGGAAAATCTATTTCAACACAATAAAAGATTGATAAAATATCCAATTAATAAAAAATCTTAATCATAATGACAGATATTTGGGGAGGGGATGTTTGGCTTACGTTGGCACCCAGGGGCGCCGGGGGGGCCGCTGTTTAGGCCCCAGTGGCCGGGGATGCAGGCGTCGCAGTGGCGCCCCCCGACCCCGCGACGACACACGCAGCGCCCACTGGCGTCACACGCGTCACTCACCGCCCCTGGGGGAGGAAGGGGAGGAGGGGGGTGAAGAGTGGTGTGTAGATCGAAGGGGTTAATTGATTAAAAAGTTATTAGTGTTGGTTGAATAATCTTGAGGAGAGAGGGGGTTGAATAAACTTGGGGAAATAACTAATAATAGAATAGAATAGAATAGAATAGAATAGAATAGAATAGAATAGAATAGAATAGAATAGAATAGAATAGAATAGAATAGAATAGAATAGAATAGAAAAATTGATGGAATATATAGAATAGATATAGAATATAGAATAGAATAGAAAAATCAGGGGGGCAGAGTGGGGAGGGGAGGGGTTGAAAATTATTGGGTAGAATGGGTTAATTGATTAACATGTATTAATATTGGTAGAATAATCATGAGGAGAGAGAGGGTTGAATAACCTTGGGGATGTGGCATGGGGAACAGAATAATCAGGGGAAGAGTGGGATGGTGGGGAAATTAAGCTGGGGAGTGGGGGAATGTTGGAATAATCTTAGCACTCACCCGCTGGCTGGCAGTGGCAGGTCTCCGAGCAGCCCTCCCCCTGGGTGGCAGTGGCACTCACCCGCTGGGTGGCAGTGGCAGGTCTCGGAGCAGCCCTCCCGCTGGGTGGCAGTGGCACTCACCCGCTGGGTGGCAGTGGCAGGTCTAAGAACATCCCTCCCGCTGGGGGTGGCAGTGGCACTCACCCGCTGGGTGGCAGTGGCACTCACCCGCTGAGTGGCAGTGGCACTCACCCGCTGGGTGGCAGTGGCACTCACCCGCTGGGTGGCAGTGGCACTCACCCACTGGGTGGCAGTGGCAGGTCTCGGAGCAGCCCTCCCGCTGTCTCTTATACACATCTAGATGTGTATAAGAGACAGGGTCAGAAACGTGGAAATTATTTGTTTGTATTCAGAAAGTGATTGCTGAAATCATTGCGTGATGCTTAATGGATGGAAATGGAAACAGTGATTAAGAAGATAAATGGAACGAATGGATGGAAAATGTCCGTGTATCAAATGCAATGATAGAGCA
>NW_025934320.1:0-2862 GCF_000764305.2 Hyalella azteca | reverse complement strand
ATAAGGGTGAGGGGTAAGGGTTGAGGGGTGAGGGATGAGGGGTGAGGGATCAGGGGTGGGGAAATAGAGGGTTGATGGGGACCGTGAAGTATATATCCGCTCCACCAATGTTACGCTTTAAATTTAAATCAAACCACTGCGAATTAAATATTAATAACAATAAAATCATTGGTTATTAATCATTAAGAACAATAAAATCACTGCATATTAATCATCAATAACACGTTCGCGAGGGACTCAAATACTACAGGCTGAAAATTACTAGTGTCGATAGATTCTTTCAAATAAAGTTTGGTGTAAAATAGTGACGTGACAAAAATGTTTACACCGTGTACACGTGAAAGTTTTTGCAGTGAATATGTTATGATATCTGATATCATAAATAAAAAACATGATGGAATACAAGATCAAGAATGAAAAATATAATAGATAATTGACTTCATATTACTTAAATAAACATACTTAGTGAAAAGTTAGAAGTTGTGGGTGGCAAGGAGTCGTTGAGCAATCATAACTCGGCACGGAAACTCGGTGATGTGCACAAAATGTGCGTGTAGGCGTACGAAATGGGCGTGTAGGGTACGAAATAAATGAATTGGGTACGAAATGGGCGTGTAGGGTACGAAATAAATGAATTGGTACGAAATGGGCGTGTAGGGTACGAAATAAATGAATTGGGTACGAAATGGGCGTGTAGGGTACGAAATAAATGAATTGGGTACGAAATAGGCGTGTAGGGTACGAAATAAATGAATTTGGTACGAAATAGGCGTGTAGGGTACGAAATAAATGAATTNGACCTGCACCACCACTGACCTGCACCACCACTGACCTGCACCACCACTGACCTGCACCACCACTGACCTGCACCACCACTGACCTGCACCACCACTGACCTGCACCACCACTGACCTGCACCACCACTGACCTGCACCACCACTGACCTGCACCACCACTGACCTGCACCACCACTGACCTGCACCACCACTGACCTGCACCACCACTGACCTGCACCACCACTGACCTGCACCACCACTGACCTGCACCACCACTGACCTGCACCACCACTGACCTGCACCACCACTGACCTGCACCACCACTGACCTGCACCACCACTGACCTGCACCACCACTGACCTGCACCACCACTGACCTGCACCACCACTGACCTGCACCACCACTGACCTGCACCACCACTGACCTGCACCACCACTGACCTGCACCACCACTGACCTGCACCACCACTGACCTGCACCACCACTGACCTGCACCACCACTGACCTGCACCACCACTGACCTGCACCACCACTGACCTGCACCACCACTGACCTGCACCACCACTGACCTGCACCACCACTGACCTGCACCACCACTGACCTGCACCACCACTGACCTGCACCACCACTGACCTGCACCACCACTGACCTGCACCACCACTGACCTGCACCACCACTGACCTGCACCACCACTGACCTGCACCACCACTGACCTGCACCACCACTGACCTGCACCACCACTGACCTGCACCACCACTGACCTGCACCACCACTGACCTGCACCACCACTGACCTGCACCACCACTGACCTGCACCACCACTGACCTGCACCACCACTGACCTGCACCACCACTGACCTGCACCACCACTGACCTGCACCACCACTGACCTGCACCACCACTGACCTGCACCACCACTGACCTGCACCACCACTGACCTGCACCACCACTGACCTGCACCACCACTGACCTGCACCACCACTGACCTGCACCACCACTGACCTGCACCACCACTGACCTGCACCACCACTGACCTGCACCACCACTGACCTGCACCACCACTGACCTGCACCACCACTGACCTGCACCACCACTGACCTGCACCACCACTGACCTGCACCACCACTGACCTGCACCACCACTGACCTGCACCACCACTGACCTGCACCACCACTGACCTGCACCACCACTGACCTGCACCACCACTGACCTGCACCACCACTGACCTGCACCACCACTGACCTGCACAGTCCTCAACAGGTCGGAGGTGCAGGTCGACCTGCACTTTGCACGCGTGATCGCGCATCCTACACTCTGACTCGTAGAACTGCAGGTCGGAGCCGCAGACAGGTTCGTAGCGCGGGGGCGGCGAGCAGTACAGGTCGCAGGTGCAGGTCGGCAGGCCCGTGCCACGTGCCAACGTACACGTGCCGCCCGCCACGCACACGTGCCCGGCGCACACGTCATGTACGGCGGGGGGAGGCACGTCTGGCGGGGAGGGGGGGTGTAAGCTGGGGGTGAGCTTGGTGATGGTGGTGAGATTAGTGATGGTGGTGAGCTTAGTGATGGCGGTGAGCTTAGTGATGGTGGTGTGCTTAGTGATGGTGGTGTGCTTAGTGATGGCGGTGAGCTTAGTGATGGTGGTGAGCTTAGTGATGGTGAGCTTAGTGATGGTGGTGAGTGGGTACGAAATAAATGAATTGGGTACGAAATGGGCGTGTTGGGTACGAAATAAACGTATTGGGTACGAAATATGCGTGTTGGGTACGAAATTGGCGTGTACGAAATGGGTTGTGCGTCCGGAATTGGTGTATTGTAAATCTCGTAGGAACGCCTGTCCGGATGCTATATAAGTACTAGTAGCAATAAAGATATCAAGTTTAGTTACATAGATCAAAGTTTTTTGGCGCAAGATCGGAAAGATAATAGATAAAAAACACAAACGATGAGTAGAGTAAAGACAGGGACCTGATAATTGAATAGTCTATTTAATGAAAATAAAGATCAGACTATGAGATAAGCTCGAGGCTCCGACGACAAGATAAAATAGAGGAACTAGTGACAAGATAAGATAGAGGAACTAGTGAC
>NW_025934319.1:0-3608 GCF_000764305.2 Hyalella azteca | reverse complement strand
ACAACAGGGTTTGAGAAATTCTGCCTGTGATAAAGTTATCTGTATTTTGGGTGCGGACAACAGGGTTTGAGAAATTCTGCCTGTGATAAAGTTATTTCATGTTCAATGAATAAAAAAGTGGTCTTAATATTGTAGCTTGATTTTCCTCATATCATTATTGGAATCACCACCGAAGTTGAAAATGAATAAATGAAATTGCGTAGTTTAACGGTGAATAACAGTAGCGGTCGAGGAAATTTCGTACTAAAATCTTCCTGTTTGTTGAAACGGACTTGAGATGTTTCTTCTCTGTTTTTCACCCACCAACCATTAACAAAGCTCCAAATGAAAGTAATTAAATAAACATCTAGATGATCAGGTTAGGAATGATTAATCGATATATACATCAGTAGAAACGCGTCATCAATCTTGTTCTAATGGCCAGAAATATGCTCTGCCTGCTGCTAAGAATAGATCGAACTATAAATTCTAGGCACCGCAGCAAACGGAATGGAAAACCATACAATAAAATCGAATAAATAATGTGAATGTTAACATTTTTAATTCTTAATTTTTTGAAATGTAACATTAATTTTTACAAAAATGTGACATTGTTTGTAGTCATATTATTTTATTGAATGCGTTCGATCTACTTCAGAAATGTATTCATACAAGATTTCTTTTGGAAAAAGACAAAATTACCGTAGGCTGATACTAATGTGTGGCCTCATAACTGTTTAAAATATTTCCGTAAGCTAAAGTAATTTATTGCCTCCGTTACATTAAAGGTAATATTAGTTAGTTGGCGTTAATGAGATGAAATGTATTCTATATAACACATATCCCAATAAATATTTAAAGGACCGACACCGACATATATTGATGTATTTTGTACAAAGATGTCCGTTTGCACTCGCACTTGATTTTATAATTAGATGCTTGTTAGTCCACATAGGTACACTTTCCGTACCGGTTTAATTTTTGCAAAGAATTATTTTTTTCTGATCGTATAACTGGAGGTCACGAAAAAATCTAACTTTAATTTCCTTTCCTTCTAATAATTCTTACCAAATTTTTTGGCATTGCGATAAACATTTCTGTGCTTCATCCACTTTGGAAACCTGAGGGTATTTTTAAAACATATTTTTAATTCGTGTAGAAAAATATCAACAGCTCCACATTTAGCCTGTAATAAGAGGCATATATATAGTAAATAGAGGTATATATTCGTTTTCTGTTTGAGGGATGCAAGCTGTTCAACAAAATCAATTTGTCAAGGTCCAACAATTCTATTCTGGTATCGAGCCAATTGACTCTCCAGCGACGTAAATTTTGAGAAATTCTCGCTCGACGCGAGACAATTATTATTTTTCACGCTCCACCTTTGCAGTAACTTTTATTGTCATAGAAAAATCTCACTGGAGATTCTATTATATATCTTTTGAGGAAAATTAAGAGCTGTGCTTGGTGAGCATACAAATGTGCGTGTCACGGTTTAAGAAATATTTAAATTTTAAATGACATTTGTTAATGTTCAATTTAAGCTTCATTTGATATTTCATCTGTTAAAAACGTTGATCATTGAAATAAATTAATGATTGTAGCGTGTTTTAATACAGAAATTTTTGCTTAGATTCTTCATTGTCACTTGCAGAATAACCATAGTTCACCAAATCACAGTATATATTAAATTCTTTACTCAAGTAAAGGAAGCAGAGTACTATCTGATGTCGTTCCGGTGTGATGATTCCGTCGTCATCACACCAGCTTACAGTCTGTTCAAGTTTTGTTCGTTAGCTATGCAAAATGCGATCGTGAGCTCGTATAAAATTTACATATTAGCTATTCATATATTATCTGTTATTATATTATTCGCTGACATAATATTTTAATAATACATATTTTTGGGTACTGAAGCCAGCTCTCCTGCCCGGGATGTTAGCAAAATTTTCTCAAAATATCATCAGGGCCAAATTTAAAGACAGTTAAGCGATTCTGCAGATTAATCACAAAAATTAGTCCCAAAATTAAATTTACAGTTCTTAATAAATTTAATAAGTTATATCAGAACTTATGATCAGGATATTCTTAAAAGTTATCAAACATTTATATTAATAGAGGATAGGATGAAATCAGAATGCCTTACTTTTATTAGGCTGGAATCAAGTAGTAACTGTTGGGTGTTGTGGTAAGTATTGCTGAATTAATTGTCTTTATTGTTATTAAAATCTAAAATTACTAAGTTCAGGAACACAAATCAAATATCGAAAAATATATTATTAAAATTTCTACCAAATAAAAAGTAGGGCACCTAAAAAAACGGTGATTTCCTATTATTTTAAAGTTAATTTCCCTATAATTTCCTCATTTTTTAATATTAAAATATCTCGATCATCAAAAATCATTAGTTAATAAGTTCAAATATAATAAAGTACTTTTCATCACCTGCCTGTCTTCCTTTTTTGATGACATTGAATTTCTCATTTAATATTTCAACTTCAGCAACCGCGCTTCAACTTTACATTCCCTTATCATGGAATATTGTAATATAACCTCTGATATAATGAACTGAACTGCTTTTATAGGAACAAAACTTCTGGTATAATAAATAAAACCACTAAAATAGCTATAAAACCCCTGGTATAATATATAAAACAACTAAAACAGACATAAAACCCCGGGTATAATAAATAAAACCATTAAAACAGCCATAAAACCCTGGTATAATAAATAAAACCACTAAAACAGCCATAAAACCCTGGTATAATAAATAAAACCACAAAACACCCATAAAACCCCTGTTTATTAAATAAAATTACTAAAAACACCCATAAAACCCCTGGTATAATAAATAAAACCACTAAAATAGCTATAAAACCCCTGGTATAATAAATAAAACCACTAAAATAGCTATAAAACCCCTAGTATAATAAATAAAACCATTAAAACAGCCATAAAACCCCTGGTATAATAATTGAAACCACTAAAATAGCAATGAAACCCCTGGTATAATAAACAAACCCACTAAAACACCCATAAAACCCCTGGTATAATAAATAAAACAACTAAAACAGCCATAAAACCCCTGGTATAATAAATAAAACCACTAAAACTCCATAAAACCCCTGGTATAATAAATAAAACCACTAAAATAGCTATAAAACCCCTGGTATAATAAATAAAACCACTAAAATAGCTATAAAACCCCTGGTATAATAAATAAAACCCCTAAAATAGCTATAACACCCCTGGTATAAAAATAAAACCACTAAAACAGCCATAAAATCCCTGGTATAATGAGTTCACCTAAAATACACCAGTTCTCTTACGTTCCTTCACACTGCAGGATCTCTGTTCAGTCGCTCGCAGGACGTGGCAGAGAGAGGTGCGTGGTGTGGCTCTCGACTTGCCTGGTTTCTGAGCTCCTACACCTGTTGTTGTGCCGGCCATTGCAAAACGAGAGTTGCTTTAAGCTCTGCATCACCTAGTGCTGTGAGCACCTCATAAAGTAGTACGTAGCTCCTCATAAAGTAGTACGTAGCTCCTCATAACGTCATACGTAGCTCCTCATAACGTCATACGTAGCTCCTCATAACGTCATACGTAGCTCCTCATAACGTCATACGTAG
>NW_025934318.1:0-287 GCF_000764305.2 Hyalella azteca | reverse complement strand
CATTTGTGTGGACATGCATTGCACATTTTTCATTGGGTAGCTTGGCCCTTATAGTTAAGGGGCGTTCGTGGCCACACAATGTGTTGGAAGTCGTAATTCCTCAGAGTGTGTGTATATACGTAGTTATGGTGCATCAGTGTGGTTTGGTTGTGTTTTAACCCCTCAGAGTGAGGGGAGGTCGTGGCGCCCCTTAGTTTGTACGTGGGGGGAGGTTATGGTACCTCAATGTGGGAATGGTCATAACCTCCCTGTGGTTTGCGAAGCGGAGGGCAGTGGCAAACAAAATT
>NW_025934317.1:0-1662 GCF_000764305.2 Hyalella azteca | reverse complement strand
ATCTTAACACAAATAAAACTAATCAGAGTTATTTCCGGTATGTGATATTACGTACCGTCATCTGGGGTGACTTTGGCCGCCAGGGTGACTTCGGCCGCGTTTTTTATTTTGTTTTGCAAACAAAAGCGGAGTCATAAACGATGGCCAAAGTCACTCTGGCATTTATGACCTCGTTTACGACCCCGGCGTTTACGACCCCGTTTTTGTTTGCAAAACAGAATAAAAAAACGGGGCGAAAGTCACCCCAGTTGACAGTAATTAATGTCTACGGTAATATCATATCAATAAAGGAAAAACAAGTAAAAATCACAGAAAATGTCATTTATTCTACCTCTACAGCATCTACAATGAAAGAGGAGGACTTCAGAGAACTGTTAGTAATGGATGAGTATACACTCTGCATGCTTCAAATATTTTAAAATGAAGTTTTATTTCAAGTGTCGAGTAGCCCTGTCAAACGGGGCTACTCGGGACACTCTTTTTTTGCTTCTGGCACCTTACGAATAGCATATGGAATTTTTTTGAAGATGCCATTCGATAGCCCTCGCAAAGAGCTATGAAATGACCCTAAACTTGTTTATGAAATGTTTCATGGTAAGAAGTTATTAACAAAAAACGCTCAAAACCGCCATGAGTAGCCCCTGTTGACGGTAGTCCTTTAAGTGTGCATAACTCCAAAAGATGGTACTGTCAAAACACTTCCGCACTGCCTTACATCAACAAAGTTATGCATAACTTCACAAATGCTAGAAACACTTGAGCTATGTACAACTTCTAAGGCCATAAAGCAATTGAAAATAAGTTTGAACTCTACAGTGCACTATGAACATTTTTCCTATACTTTTTTAGTTCTTACCAAGTTAAATGTTGTTGTGCTATCAGTGAACCAATTTGTCTCATGTTTGTGTTGATCTTGGCTAGTTATTTGTTTTCTATATATAAGAAAAATTGGAAGCAAATGTTTGGTTTAAAATGACAAAGTTTCAAGTCATTCCTCTATATTATCAGTGTATGATCAAACAATAATGTTTTTCATTGATCAAACAATGATAATGATTCCTATTACTCCTGCTGACACAGTGTGATTAAGTGGGCATGTGGGAGTTGGCATTTGCTCTTCCAAGATCCAATTTGTCTAGTAGAGAGCAGTTTATCAACATTGAGAATCTTGGCTATCCATCATTACTATTTTTTACAGATTTTTACTGAAATTTTTGGGAATTCCCTTCATGATCATCCCTTATGGTTCCAAAATATGTTTTCATTTCTATTGGCTAGAGCTTTGCTAAGAGCCAAATCATTTGCAAGAAAGTTGGTGGTAGGACCATTAGGATGTTTATCTGGTACAGGCTCAATTACAATTAAGGAATTACAATAACAAATTAAGGAATTAATTAAGGAATTACTCAATTACAAATTATGCACACTCAGGATGATGCATGTTTTTGAGGAATTTTTCCCTGCATAATGAGTGTTTGAAAGCCATAGGTTTGTGCAGTTGGCGCAAAATGATCAAAATTGTTTCTCTTCATGCAGGTGTTTGTGCAATCCCAGCCATCAATTCTATGCCATTGCCACGCAAGAGCTGTTTGTCAAGGAACAGACAAAATACACAGTACAGTATGCCTTTAATTATCCTTCAATAATATATGATTTTTCTTG